>NC_087571.1:1084752-1132252 GCF_036250125.1 Pseudopipra pipra | reverse complement strand
CCCCTTGGATTTACCCACTCTCATTCCAGCAGGAATTAGGTGTAACTCCTGCTCTGGAGAAGCTTTTCCAAGCTCCTCTGCTACCAAAACACAGCCACCTCTGGGGTGAAACACAACGGAGCATCCACCCAGCTGTAATGGCCAGGAAATGAAGAACACCATATCCAATTAAAACTGCAGGGGGATATTTATGGCAGAACGTAATTAGCCAAATTGGAGCCTTCCCCAAAACTGCCATGGGATTTTTAACGACCTCGAACGGCCAGGGATTCGTTTTGATGTTTTGTCAAGTAAACGATATCCAGAGGGCTTGAGACAAAAATCAGGAGCAAAGGGGAAGGGGGGAAAAAAAAAAAGTGCTCTGCAATTCCAGGGAGAAACGGAGGCATGAAAGGATTTATCGTAAGGGGGACATTGTTGGAAAGAGCAGCAGCCACCACTCCAAGAAAGGAAAGAGCAGGGAGGTGGCCCTGGGTGTGGAGGTGGCCCTCTGCAATGAGAGGAAAGAGCAAGCAGCTGCCACAGCCATTCCCCAGGGATTTACCTTTCCTGGAATTTAAAATGATACGAGAAGTCCTTTCAAGCTGGGAAGTGTTTGAGTCACTTGTTTTACGCTGGGAGAAGGAGGCTGGATTGGTCCCCGGTGACTCCGGCCTGGAAACACGGGCATGGAAGGGGAGCTGGTTCCTCAGCAGGTCCCGCTGTGCCCTGGGGGAGCCAGGCTGCTCCCAGAGCCAGGGGCTGTGCTGACCATCCCCAGAGCCTTGGCTCCTCCGTGACCCACATGGCTGTGGCCCTGGGGTCCCCTCTCTGCTCCGTGCTCCAGGGCTGCAGTCACGGAAAGTCCCTCCTCGGGGCTGGCACATGAAAAGCCCGTTTCTGTTCCCGCTGGAGATGCAGCTTCAGGCCCCGGCTGGGCCCTGAGACACCACCACAATACCCTCCTCTGATTGCCCTCCAGGAAGCCGCCTCCGAGCCTCCCTGGCTCCTCTGTCATTAACTTCCCAGCAGAGATGGCTCACAAAAGCAGCTTTGTGGCCAGCCAGGGGTCAGGACTAGCACACACATCCCCACATGGAGCCACGGCCTCTTCCACGCCCTGGGCACCTCAATCGAGCCTCACGAGCTGCCTGAGCACCCTCAGGTGCCTCCTGCTGTCGGTTCCCCAGAGCTCCCACGCTGGTCCATAACCTGATTAGCTGCTCTGGGCTCCAGCAGTGTAATTGTGCCTGGAATGTCCTTGCTGGGGGTGCTGTCACTCACTTGTTTCCCTGCTGGAAGAAGTGGCTGGATGGAAAATCCTCGTAAGCTGTTCTGCACTCTCTGTACATTTTCCCTCTCCCCTCAAGTAACAGCACTGAGCTCCTGGTAAATAAAACCTGAGGATTTCTGCTCTTTAACTCTTGCTATTCACAATTACTCTGAGCCTGTGCAGGTGATACACATCAAACCTCACCTGCAGGACCTCTCACCTTTGCTCAGATCTCTCTCTCAGGCTCCTCCTCAGCACAAACAAATGCAGCCAGCTCAGATCTAAGCAGCACATCTTTGATGGCCACTGCACCCTCAGCATTCACTTACCTCCAGTTACTGAGCCCATTTCTGATGGTGCCTGAGCTCCCCTTCCCTGGGACACAGGGAGGGATTAGGAAGGAGAGGCAACAGGATCTTTGCTAATAAATGGTCTCCTGGACAGCAAGACTGTAATCACCGACACTTATCTGCTCTTTCCACCTTCCAAAAACCCCACCACCACAAAACCAAGACCCACTGCTTCACCAAACACCGAGTGACAGCCACACTTCACTGCCACAGAGGTGCCAGGAGCCACACAAGCACCTCCCGAGGACGGTCAGTCCAGCTCCAATCTCAAGTATTTAATCCACAGCCTGAGAAGTAGCAGCCAGCAGGAAAAACCCCTTGCTCACAGCCAGTTGGAAGGGATCAGCACAGGAAAATAAAACACAGGACTGCAGTGACCCCCCCAGGTTAACTCTGGGCCAGGATAGAGGGACTCGAGTGATGGAAGTTTAATTCCTGGTCAATATTTCCACACAGCCCTTTACAAACCTTTGTGCCTCATCCCTGTTTTTAATAGAATGACACTCTCTCACTTCACAAGGAGCTGGGAGTTCAGTCCCAAAGGAAAAGCTCAGGGGCTGGGGACTGTGACAGGGTCTCTCCAGGGAGAGATTTGAGAGGAAGAGACCAGGGATTTCCATCCCTTTTTGTCCCTGAAAGGCACAAACTCTGATCCAACAGCCAAGATCGCTCCCTGCCAAACCTCTGTCCATGCCCGTGAGGAGGCAGGTGCACACAGCCAGTCTGGGGGGATAATTCAGGGACGGGCACGATTATCCGAGTACACCATGCCCAAAACATGGGAATCACGGGGTGAGACCCACCCCCGCAATGAAAGCCCCGGGGCCGCCCTCCCCAGCAGAGACACCCCCCAGCATCACCCCTGGGCTGAAGGATCCGCCCGGGGACGTGTCTCAGAGAGGAAAAACCCTCTCCCGGCGCTGGAAAACTCTCCTGCGATTGTCTGCGCTTGGCAAGGCGGGATGATAGTGAATAAACGACAGAGAAATATTCCTCCCTACACGTGTTTGGGTTTTTCGGGGTGGTTTTCTTGGACGCCGGTCCTGGCTCTGCAACAATGCCCGTCTTGTTCGGCCCCGCTCCGCAGAGCAGGCTTGAATAGATCTGTCTAAAATTATAAGCGGGCAGCCCCTGGGCTCTGCGAGATCACAGGCCACATGCTGGGGCCGAACAAAGCCCCCGCTATTTCCCAACAATTAGCCCGGCTAAAAGGACATCTATCTCCTTCCATTAGAGCCACCACGTGCCTCCCATTCAGTCCATTGTAAAGCTAATTAAATAACACGCCTCTCTCCCCATGAGGGTCTCCTGATTAGCTCGCCCTGCTCCTAAATCCTCGCTGGTGTGAAGGGGGCAGAGACAGCTGGTCTGCAGGGAACGGCGGCCCCAGGGCGTGTTTGGGCTCCCCTGGGCAGCCACGAGCACCGTCACCGCTTATTGCAGGGGTTTTATTGGGGAATTCCGGGATGGGTTTGGGTTGGAAGGGACCTCAAAGCTCATCCACCCCCTGCCATGGGCAGGGACACCTTCCACCAGCCCAGGTTGCTCCAGGCCCCGTCCAACCTGGCCTTGGACACTCCCAGGGATGGAACAGCCACAGCTGCTGTGGGCAACCTGTGCCAGGGCCTGCCCACCCTCCCAGGGAAGAATTCCTTCCCAATATCCCATCTAAACCCACCCTCTTTCAATTCGAAGCCGTTCCCCCTTGTCCAGTCTCCTGTTTAATGGAGATCCTGAGATCCAAGAGGGTTCAGCACACAAACTGCTTTGCCTCCCTATCTGCTCTCCCACTGCCCGCAGCAAAACTTGTGAAAACAGCTGATTTATTGACTATTTTTCATGCTTTGCTGGTGGTTGGAGGAGAAAAGCGGATGCAAATATTTTTTCTAAATATGTTCCGGGTCGATGCAAACCAGTTTGTTGGTGGTTTTTTTTTTTTAGTTCCCACACTTTTCATTGGGTTAAAACAGTGAAAAGAAAATAAACAAGGAAAATGTTGTGTCATTCAACCAGAGCTAAAACTTTCTATTTTTGCACTTTTAATATGGGAAGGAATTGCAAAATGGAAAAAAAAAAGTGCCTATTAAAAGTAACGTGTTAACAAACTCTTTTCACCCAGTTAATTCACCTCTTCGAGGAAGTTTCTGTGGGAGGGGAAGTCTGGGATGAGGATGAGCTGGAAGGAATCTGCCTTTTTAGCTGGGAAGCCTGATTTGTGTTTTGTGAGATGAATTAAAACAATCTCTGGTGCTTGGAGCTTCCTTCCCATTTAAAAATGAGTTCTGGCAAGTCAGGAAAATTCATCCAGATTCATCAAAGACCACAGGGGTGTTTGCAATGTTCTGGGGTGTGTTTTGGGGTGGATGGAGGCCACCACAACCTCTTCTGAACACCCAACCTGCCCCAGCTCCAGCCAAAAGCCACAAGTGGATTTTCCCTCCTTCATCCCATCCTGGTTCCACATCACAACCTCACCAAACTGCAAAACCTCTCCAGATGTTCAGCACCTTTTCTCACACACTCCCAAGACCCAGAAGAAATACAGTTTCCTTCTGGCAAGGCTCCAGTCAGCAATACTTGCAAATATTCCCTTTACCCCCCTTTAAATCATTATTTTCCACCCTTGGCTATTTAAATCATCATTTTCACACCAAGGGAGCGTGGCTGGAAAACTGGGAAGGTGGGTCAACGGATTAATGAGCTGATTTCCTGTGGACCTTCAGCTCCAGGCTTGGAACAGCTGGACCTGCTGCTGCAGACAGAGCTCCATCCATCCCAGGAAAACAGAAAAACCCCATTCCTCATCTCCTGGCGGGGAGACAGGGGCAGGAAGGACACAGAGGAGGAGGCAGAGCTTGTGTTTGTTTTAAAGGGAACCAAAGCTTGCTCCTGTTTTCCAAACCTGTGCTGCTCACAGCCATTCTGTGATGGTGGGAAATCACATCCAGCTGGGTTGGAAAATGCAGCAGGGAATGTATTGATTAGTGCACATACGTGTCCATAGGGTTTCATTGGAAAAGCACAAGGATCAACTTGTTGCACGTTGTTATCAAAATCATATTTACCCTGCATTCAACAAATGTAAAGGTTTTACACCAAATAACCCAATTTTACAGGGCCACATCAACAGGAGCAGGGAAATCAGCATTGCAAGATGTGACATGACTCACATGAAGGCCTAATACAAGAGTCAAGCCCAAAACCCAGTTTAAACATAACCCAGGAGCAGCTACTCAACGCTGCGGCTGCTTTCCAACCCCACAGCCAGGTCTGAGAGCTGCATTCATCCCAGACTCCTCAAAAAAGGGGCAGGAGCCAAGAAAAAGCTGCCTTGTGTTCCCTGCCTGCCTCCCCTCACCCAGGCAGTGCCCTTGATCCCAAAACTATGGGAATGGCTCCACAAGCCACTTGATTAATAAGAGCCCAGGGGGGAAAAACCGTTTATATAACCCCGTCTTCTCTAAACTTCCTAAGTGCTTCAGAAAGTGGCTGCCCTGGAAACCCAAACTGGAAACACAAAATATTATCTCTTGCATTTATAAACATCTCTGGTGCTAATGAAGTGAGGGAGCAGCAGCAGAGGGGAGGGAGCAGGGGGGGCACAGGGCAGGCGTGGGAGAGCCTCGAGAAAACCGCTCCCTTCCAGGGTGGGGTGGAGTGGGAAATCCTCCCACCAGCACCCTGAGCCACTGGAGCTGCTGGGGGCAGCACTGGGAGGCCTTCAGGGAGGGGTTTGGGAGGAGGGATATTGAGGTTTTCCATGTGGGTTATGGAAGAGGAGTATCTGCTCCGCTAAACACAGAGGTGGGCTGACAACCAACAGGGGAGAACGACAGGGCAGCATCCAACAGGGCAAAAGCAGGTGGGGGAAACCTCCAAAACCAGCCTGGAGTGGAGCTCAGTTCAGAAAAAGAGCTTGGAGAGGAGCTCAGGTGGAGCATCCTGCTGGAAACTTGGAGGGAATTCGGGTGCTTGCTCTGCACACAGACCCTGTGGGATGAACTGCAAGTCAACAGAGCCCGTCTGTTTACACCAATCTGCCCTAAATAAACACTCCAAATTTAGCTCTTGGGTTCAACCACCCTGTGCCTTGGACACACACCCGGCTCAGGGAGCCAGGAGGAGCAGAGCAGCCCAGCCCATGGCTCCATTTTCTGCCCCTGGTGGCATTTCCCACGGAGGTTTGTTCCTGCCTCAGCACAGCCAGCACCAGAAAACGCTGAGGTTTGGCTGGGGATATTTGGGTTTGGTTTTCACAAAATATTGATGATTTCCGCAGAACAATCTGTCACTTTTGGCAGCAACAAGCAGAAAAGAAAAAAAAAAAAGATATATTTCATGCAGATACGGGGACTGGGCTGACACCCAGCCTGGAACTCGGCACGAAGGGAAGGCAGAGCAGGCTACTGGGCTGCCTCGTTATCCTGTCAGCTTGATTACTGGAAAGCAAGAAGTGCTCCTGCTTCCCTGGAGTAGCTGTTTGCCTGGATAGAAGCACAGCCAGAGCTGTCAGACACACGAGGCCCTTGGTGTCCTTGGTCCCCTCTGGAGATGTCCCCCAGGGTATGGAAAACCCCCGAGGTGGCAAGAGCTGGTGCAGGGCAGGACACAGATGCCAGCTCTGCTTCCATCACTGCCTTCCATAACTAGTCCTGCTCTGGAGCCTGGAAAACTGGGTTGAAACCTCCCAAGCTCAGACTCTTCTGCGAGATGCCGGGAACTGCCCAAATTAGGATTTTTCCATGAACAAGCTCCCCTGGGGCATCGCCTCCTTTTTTCCTATTCCACCTCAGTGCTGACATCAGTCTGGCCAAAACTGTGCCCTCTGTGCCCTCTGGCCCTGCTTGAACTTCAGATGCGGCGAGTGAATCACACAAACCAGGGCAGAGAGGCATTTTTGACTCCTGAGAAACAGTTGCTGATGAGCTGAGGAGAAGTAGTTTGGGCCAGATCTCCCAAGAAATCCAACCTGCCCTTTGGTGGAGCAGTTTCTTTTGCTCCATCCCATTTGTGCTACTGGAAGCACAAATGTCTCCAAGTGTTTTTGCTGTTTTACTGTTCCTGCTCTCGCAGCCTCTGCCATGTCAGCGGCCTCATTTCCCTTTCCAGGAAAGGAAGTCCTGTCCTGACCTTGATTATTTTGCTTTTTGGTTGTGGATTCATCCACTCCCCCTTGCTGAAATCAGAGGCACGTTCCCACTGAGTGGGGTGAAGCCAAACCTGTTTTCCTGCAGGCTCCCCCTTGGCTTCAGGAATTTAAAGGAGAGATTGTGGAATCATTAAGGCTGGAAAAGCCCTCCAAGATCATCGAGCCCAACCATTCCCCCAGCACTGCCAAGGCCACCACTAACCATGTCCCCAAGAGCCACATCCACATGGCTGTTAAATCCCTCCAGGAATGGGGACTCCACCACTGCCAGTGCCTGACCACCTTTTCCATGAAGAAATTTTCCCTAATGTCCAATCTGAACCTGCCTGGTGCAACTTGAACCCGTTTCCTCCTGTCCTGTCACTTGTACTTGGGAGAAAAGCCCGACACCCCCCTGGCTCCACCCTCCTGTCAGGGAGTTGCAGAAATCCTGGTTTTCCATCCCAACCTGCCTTTGCAGCATTCCAGGGGAAGGAAAGACCCCAAAAGAGGAGCCCTGGCTCTAAGAGGGGATCAGAGGTTTCATCCTAAAGGCTGGAGCATCTCCTTCCATAAGCCTTGTGCTGAAAACAATGCAAATTCCACCCTCCATCCCAAGCTTTTCCCACACCTCACTCAAGCCATTTGGAGGCAGCAAGCAGGTCTCCCGTGGCTCTTGCACAGGGAAACTCTTCTCCTGACACAGGCAGGGGCTCCTCAGCCCCTCAGCCCTGCCTGTCCCTCCCTACAGCTGCAGGGGAGGAACCACCTCTGAGCTGTTGTGGAGCAGCCAACAATGCACACCCTGCAGCTCTGCCAGGCCTATTGATCCCAAACCCCTCAGCTCTGCCAGGCCTATTGATCCCAAACCCCTCAGCTCTGCCAGGCCTATTGATCCCAAACCCCTCAGCTCTGCCAGGCCTATTGATCCCAAACCCCTCTGCAGCTCTGTCCAGGCCTATTGATCCCAAACCCCTCTGCAGCTCTGTCCAGGCCTATTGATCCCAAACCCCTCTGCAGCTCTGTCCAGGCCTATTGATCCCAAACCCCTCTGCAGCTCTGTCCAGGCCTATTGATCCCAAACCCCTCAGCTCTGCCAGGCCTATTGATCCCAAACCCCTCAGCTCTGCCAGGCCTATTGATCCCAAACCCCTCAGCTCTGCCAGGCCTATTGATCCCAAACCCCTTGGGAAGGTCCATCCCTGGGCTGGGTGAGCTCCAGCACGTGCTGGAAGCAGCTTCCCTGGGCAGGGAAGGGTTGCTGCAGACTGGGGGGGGGGTTGAGCAGGCTCAAGCACAGCACAGCTCCCCAGGGACTCCCAGCCACTCTCCTGACCTCGGTGAATTAAGCATTGCAATAAAATGTGCACTGAATTAATCATCTGCATCTCCAACGTGAGAAACTGCTGTGCAGGGGCTCACAGGAGCCTTGGGAGGGGTTCAGGCACCTCACTCCATGGAAGGCAGTGGGATTTAGATGCCTAAAGACTGTCTGTTAAGTTGTGTATCCAAGGTCTCCCAGATCCCAGCTGTAGGATGTCAACCAGGTCTCCTAAGTCTGCTGTTTCTATCCCTGAGAACCCTTCCTCCCTAAAAAGAGCAGGTTGGATGGGGCTTGGAGCAACCTGGGCTAATGGAAGGTGACCCTGGCCATGGCAGGAACAAAGTGAGTTTTGGGGTCCCTTCCAACCCAAACCATCCTGGAATTCAATGACTCTGTGACTGTGGATGCTGGGGAAGAACCATCAGGGCTGAGAGCTCAGGTGAATGAACCCACCCCACCCTCTGGGAGGAGGATGTTGTTTTATCCAGCCCAGGCACTGCAGGGTCCTCCCAGTCTAGGAGTTGATTGCTGCAAAGCAGGGATGAAGAGGGGTCTGGGAGAACAGTGGGAGAGCACAGATCCCATATTTCCCCCCAGGAGCTCCAGAGAAGGTGAAAAACTTCCCATGCACAAAACAGAGTCTAACAAAGCTCATTTGGAAAGGTCAGACCTGGGTCTGCTCTGAAAAGGAGGAATCATTTCCACCCACAACTAACAGCAGCTTGAGCTGTTTCTATTCAGTTTTAGAAAGAGAGTAGAGAGATGCAATCCCTCCCAGGGCTTTCAAGGAATATTCATCCTAGTGCTGTCATTCCTCTTTCATGGCTCTAAGCCTGGTATTTCTGCTTCCAGCTCTTTCTCCAGCCTGCACAGCAGCTCCTGGAGCTGTGGGGGGCACAGGACAGTCCAACCCCCCTGGAGGTGTCTGTGTGTTGGAAATAACAATTCAAAGAAAAGACAGACCATCCCAATACAACCAAACCCTCCCCAAATGTCTGACAGCAGTTTCTCAGACTGAAGTGATGCAAATAGCTCAGATAAGGTTCAGATAAAGTATCTGAGCTCTCAAGGGCTTATCTGAGCTGAACACCAACTCCAAAAATCCTGAAATTTGCCCTGTGGGACTGTCTCTCCAGCTTGATTTCCATCTGAAGCCTGGACCTCCAGAGGCTGCAGAAACAGCTCCTGTTCAAATGCATTCTTGAGATAGCAGGGTGGGACACAGCAGGTCTGCACTCCCTATCACAGCCTATCTGGGATTGGCCTCTGCTGGGAATGTTGCAAGAGGTGGGCTGATGGCTCAAGGAACCGGTGATGGCTCCTTTCACCACTCACCCTCCAAGGGATGAGGGAAAACCTCCTCCCTGGTGCCAACGGCAAGATCACTTTCACTTGGTTACAAATTGTTCCATGTGGCTTTTTCTTCCAGCCTGGTCCCACTCAGTGAGAGCAGAGGGAAGGCTGGGGGAGCTCAGGAGGCTGTGCTGTGAATTCCATCACACTGGGGTGGGCTTTGGGTTCCAAGGCAGCCTGGGTGCAACAAGGAGCTGGGTGAAAAATCTATCCAGGCTTCCCTGAAAGCCTGGCAGGATGGACAGGGAGCAGTCACGGGGACAGGCTGTGGTCAAACAGACCCAGCTCACAGCAATGGGCAGCCGCTGCTATTTATTAGAGATTGGAATCCAACCCTTCCAAAACACACAGAGCTCCAGTGGTTCCAGAAGATGTGAGACCTGGGAGTGACATCCATTCCTGGTGCACAGCTCAGGCTGTGACAGGAGCTGTGGAATCACAGGATCATAGAATCTCCTGAGCTGGAAGGGACCCATCAGGATCATCCAGTCCAACTCTTGGCCTTGCATGGGACACCGCGACAATCCCCCCCTGGGCCTGGGGATGGAAGTCCAAGGCCAGGCTCAGAGAGGGTAAATTGAGATTGTAAACTGGTACCAAGGGCCCATCAGCTCACTCCCAGCTGGACTACAGCCATTCCCTGTCCTGCAGGAGCACCAAGGTGTCCCGTGTCCCAGCCAGGTCCCACGTGCCATGTGCTCTACAGACACAGGGGGAAAAGAGAGCAGGAAGGATTCCTCCCTGAAAGGTTTGCAACCAAAGAATCCATGATCTAATCACTTATACACCTCATGCAAATCTAAAAAGGATGGAAAAAGGAGCTTTCTGAAAAGCTCTGCAGAAATTACCCCGATCTCGCTGATTCAAGCAGAGCAAGATTTCCTCTCAGGCAGAGTTCTCAGGCAAGAACAGCACTGAAATTCTATAGGATGGCTCATAAACCAGAGCAAAAAAATTCATTTCCTACTCAAAAATTCCCAACAGCTCGTTCCCAAAGGGCTGGAATGCCAAAGGGTTGCTGCGGAGCGCTGGCTCCCCTTCCCCATCACGCTTCCCCTGGCTAAAATCCAGGGATTGAGGGAGCAGGCGTGGGCAGGGCCGTGCTCCCAGAGCTCCCCAGAGCTCCCCTCCCTGGCAGCTCCAGGGTTAACGCGCCGGCGCCCTGCAAGGCAAGGATTTCTGCTTTATTTCAGCAGGGGAAGTGTGTCCCGGCCTGATTAGCCCAATGGTTTCCTCTTTTCCCATAACCTCCAGACCCCCATGGCCTAAGTGTTTACTTTCTGAAATAAAAAATCTGCTAGTGTTTTTCTTTTTTTGGGGTATGTGTATTTTGGGAGGATTCGGGGGGAGGGAAGCAGGAGAGGGGGAGTTGAATGGGATGGGAGGTTTGCATCCACCTCCCTCCTCTCTCCCACCCCTCACCCCAGCTCCTTCCAGCTGCAGCTCTGAGCTGAGACTTCTGGCTTCGACGGGAGGGAGAGGGAGAGAAAAGTATTAATGAGAGAGTTCAGTGCCTTGCTCAGCAGCTATAAACACACAGAACATCTGGAGGGGGAGAGCTGCTCTGTGCTGCCAGGAGCTGAGAGGAACAGGCTGCTTGCAGGGTCCCAGCCCCCCTGTCCCCAGACTCTCCTTGCATCCCATTGTCCATCCAGAGAGAAAAAACAACAGGGAATCATCAGGGTTGGAAAAGCCCTCTAAGAACATCCAGTCCAACATTAACCAGCCACTAAACCACTTTCTCAAGGGCCACATCTACATGTTTTTTGAATGCTTCCAAGGATGATCATTCCATGATTCCCTGGGCAGCCTGTCCCATATTTCTGCTCTCCCTGATGCTGCTCCCTCTGCTCCTGCCAGCCCAGCACAGCCCACCCACGGGCACCACAAACCCTGCAGAGAGGCTGCTCTGCTGCCCTGGATGCCCAGAGGTCTTGGTTTTGGGGAAATTTTCTTGGGAAAGCTCAAATCCCCCCCCAGTTCTGCTTTGTGTGGCCTGTCTGAAGGAAGTGCAGGATGGTTTCCTCTTCTGGAAAAAGAAACAGGTACATCCAGCTCAGTCTATCCCTACACAGGGATCAATCCTACTCCAAGAGCATCCCAAAACCAGACATCTTCTGCAGCCATCCTCAAGGGACCAGGGAAGCCCTGGATAGTTTGTTGCTTATCCCTTTCCCCCTCAACTCTCCGTCCCATTATCCCTCCCCCACAGCACACTGGAGCTGCTCAGTTTTGGGAGGTGCAGTTCCACAACTTGAGTTTTGCCTCTTGCTGAGCTCCCACCCCCCTAGTTATATTTGAGGACCCCAAAAAATCTGCATGTTTCTCCCAAAAATCAAGCAAGAACCTTCCAGCTCTCACCCAGCCCCATCCAGGGGACCAACCCCCTGCTCAGAGGAGGATCCCTGCTCCCCAGCTGATCCAGGCTGCAGCCAAGTGGGAAAAGAGCTCAGAGCTCCTTCTCTGGTGATGACCCAGGGAGCTCCCTTGGGTTTTGACCAGGAATTTTCCAGAGTCAGGCAGGAAACAAATGGAAAAGTGAAAGCCTGGATTTTTGTCATTCTGTCGCTTCAGAGCAAATAAACCCCTTCAAGTGCTGAGTTGCAGCAGGTTAGAGCAGCACTGAGGGTCACAGCATCACCTGGGTGTGTGTTCCTCACCTGGAAAACAACCAGGACCCACACAAAGAAGATATCCCAGCTCCCACTGACCTGAAGAGCAAACCAGGGACTGCTCAGCATCCTGCACAGGACAGTCTAAGACACCACAGGCAGCCCAGGGCTCTGAAATTCATTCCCAAGGCATTGAGGGATCTTTTCCCTCCACCAAATTCTTTCCCAAGGCATTGAGGGATCTTTTCCCTCCACCAACTTCATTCCCAAGGCATTGAGGGATCTTTTCCCTCCACCAACTTCATTCCCAAGGCATTGAGGGATCTTTTCCCTCCACCAAATTCTTTCCCAAGGCATTGAGGGATCTTTTCCCTCCACCAAATTTATTCCTAAAGCATTGAGGGATCTTGTCCCTCCACCAACAGATTGGAAAGTGCCCTTAACAGAGGAAATTCCCTGTGTCCTTCCCCAAGCCCAGAGTGCCCCAGCAGAGAAGGTTGAACTGGAGCCAACAAAACACCCAAAGATGCCACCAAGGAAAAGTGAAAGGAAAACCCCTTCCACCAGGCTACAAACAGCTGCAGAGCACAAAAGGCTGTGCCAGCTCAGCCAGAGAGGTGCCCCAGCCCAGCAGAAAGGGGCATCCATCCCCTGGCAGAGCTGTGGGTCAGGGGGTGGGGGCAGCAGGTGGGGCAGAGGCAGGAGTTTGTGCAGGGCTTTTGTTGAGCCACCAAATGAATTAAGATCCAGTGAGATGAATTAACATCCAGTGAGACGAAGTAAGATCCAGTGAGATGAATTAACCTCCATCACCCTCTCGCTCATCCCTCCCCATGGTGGCTCATCCTTTTCCCACTGTTCTGCTTCCCTTCACCTTCCTGCACGCCCTCCCCTGCCTGCTCCTGGTTTAGTAAGGATGGAGAGGAGATCCTGGCCGGCCCAGGAGAAGGGCTGGGATGTCCTGCCAGGCTGCAGCCACAGGCAGCTGTGCTGCCCTGTGAAAAGACTCCCATTCATCTCTGCGAGAGCAGAGCGTGCGGGGGAGGCAGCAGCAGCAGGGGAGGGGGAAGTGTTGGAGGAGGCTGAGAAAAGGAAGGAGGCCACAGTTAAAAATAGGATAAAAGGACATGAAGGAAAAAAAATGCAGATTTTTTTTTTTAAGAAAAAAAAGCTTCGTTCGGAAAATGTGCTGCAGCTGGAGAAGCCATCGGCTGAGCACGGTCAGCTTTCACCTTCCCCCGCCCTCCTCCTCCTCCCCAAGCCCCTTCCCCCGAGCGTGGGCCTGGAAGCCGGCCCAGAAAGCGCTCCCAGAAAGCACTTTCCTCCGGGATTCTCCAGCGGGAAAAGAGCAGGGCTCGTGCAGGAGGAGGGGGCCACGTGGGGAAAGGCAGGGAGAGCTCCCCAGGGCTGCAGGAGGTCCTGTGGGACTCCTGGCTGGCTCCAGGCTGGGCTGGGCTGGAAGGGAGCTCACGGGGTCAGCAGGGTGAGGGCACATCCATCCCTGCTGTGATGGGGCAGAGCACCCCAGGATGTGTTGCTCCAGCTACAAGGGCTTTGCTTTCCTGCCCAAACCAGCCCAGGCTGCAGGGACTTGATGCCCACGAGGCACCAACTCTGCCTTTTCCTCTACAAAAGATCCCTGGAAGTGTCCCAGGCCAGGTTGGAGCAACCTGGGCTAGTGGAAGGTGTCCCTGCCATGGCAAGGGTGGAACGAGATGGGCTTGAAGGTCCCTTCCAACCCAACCCGTTCTGGGATTCGTTTCTCACTGAAAGTAAGATCACCCCCCCAAATACTCCAGTAGTATCCAAAAGGCTGGGAATACCTTCATTCCAAGGGTGCTAATTCAGCACAGCAGTCCTAGAAACTTCAGCCAGGGTCCTTCCATCCTCACTGCCATCAACAACAGCTTTAGCTCCCCTCTCACTGAGGAAAACAAACCCGGCCAGGGGGGAAGGGATTGTCATAGTGGCCTTGGCTCAGAAAGGCAGCACAGCCAGGGCTGTGTCCATGCTGAAATTATCGTGGAAGAACAGAATCCCTCAGTGGTTTGGGTTGGAAGAGACCTTAAAGATCATCTCACTTCAAACCCCCCACCCTGGGCAGGATGCCATGAAATCAAGTTGCTCAGAGCTCCATAATAATTTGATAATACCATTATCAAATCTTTTCCTTCACTCCAGCTTTATGCCTAACTTTGTATAATCAAAAAAAATACAGCCAGGGAGTAATATTAGGATAGTGTTTCCTTATGAATGAAACATAAGTGTGACTCTCAGCATCCTCTCAGCAGTGCTGCCACTTCGGGCAGGCCCCTGGCATTTCTTTGGGCTGGCAGATGGATCAGCTGAGGTGCAGTGGCCTTTCCAGCCCTGATCCCACCTGTGCAAGGAGCAAAGCTCCTGTCCACAAACAGGCAGCAGTTCCCTTCTGGCTGGATTCATTCTGTCACCTCTGGGATGTGCCTTTCTCTGGCTGTGACCCCTGGTTGGTTCTCAGGGCAGTGATGTTCCAACATGTGCCCCACAGACTGTGGCAGCAAACTAACAAATAAAACTGCCTCTGGTCCATTGCCAAATTTTGGCCTTTCAAACAAAAAAACCTCCACCCCTTCTTGTCTTCATCTACAGCTAAATCCACATCAGGCTTCCCTTTCTCCATATCACTGAATAATCTTATCAGCCTCAAGCACAGTGTAAATAAACTCAGCCAAGCTTCAAAGGCAAAACATCTCTAAACACAAGGCAGCTCTCAAACTTTTAGAAATAGTGTGGTTTCTATTGCAAGGGGATATATTCACACTTGCATTTTCCTTGTTGACTTGTTTCTTTCACCAACATCGAGACCATGAAAACCAAAATAGCCTCTAGTACACCAGAAGAATAGATGACAAATGGTTTTAATGTGCACCCGAGACACAAAGGAGAAATGAAAACTGTTCCTGGCCCTATATACAAATGAGAGTTTCCTCTCGTTTAAAATTAGAAACTGCTCTAGACTGAAGAAACAGCAGCACTAAAAAACAAATCAGAGAAAGAGTACCTTGCATTGCAACGGGCAGAACTGAAAAGTGACCCTCAGGTCTTGCAGGAGAACCAGAAGCCTGTTCTACCTGTGCCAAAGTGCCAAAAGTTTGATCAAAACCTGTGGAAGACAGTGCCAACTTGAGTTTCTTTCCCTGGCCTCACTGAGGTTTGAAGGAGGCTCCAGCCTCTGGAAGAGGACATTTCACAGAGCCAGCGTGGGGTAATGAAGATCTGGGTTGCAGATATGTTGGTCCCTGGAGAGAGCACTTCCACAGAGAAGGGGAGAGGGGAGGGAAAAAAAACCACTAAGAAAACTTTCCAGGCACAGATTTGCAAAATGTTTGAGCAAATCCAAATGCTGCCAGGGCAGATTTCATCAGAGCTGAGCTGACATCATGCTGAGAGAGGTCACCCACAGGAGTTGAGCAAATAGCTGGAATAAGGAGGGCTGGGAATAGGCAGAGGAGCTTTGCTCCAGCCACAGGCACAGCTCTCTGTGTCCACCTCCTGCTCACACACAAGTGCTTACCAAAGGAGAATGTAAAAAAAACCCCAAATGCCTGAATCTTTGCCAAGGAGAGATTTCAGTCTGTACATTTGACAACAGTCCCTGGTTCTGCTGAACTCTTTAGCTGCAAAAAGTGTCTGAACATCAGGGTTCTTTCTGCCTCCCCAAGGGGCCAATGTGAAGAACTAAAGAGCTGGGAACAAGCCACAGGAGAGCAGCACATGCCATGCCAAGGCTTACATGGGATTTAAGTGCTTCAAGACAGGCTTATGTGGGACTAAAGTGAAACATAAACTTCATATTGGCCCTTTGCAAAGGTCACATCTATGTAACCTGAGCCCTTTCCCTCAGTTCTGTGCCCGTGCCAGGCTGTACCTGAGCCCTCTGCTCTGCCACAGCACCACAGGGCTCTGGGCTGGGGTCCCATCACCCATCTCAGGGGCAGGAGGAACAACTGCCCACCTGACACAGAATCCTAGGATGGGTTGGGTTGGAAGAGACCTAAATCCCATCTTGTTCCATGCCCTGCCAAGGGCAGGGACACCTTCCACTTGCCCAGATTGCTCCAACCTGGCCTTGGACACTTCCAGGGATGGGACAGCCACAGCTTCTCTGGGCAACCTGTGCCAGGGCCTCCCCACCCTGTGACTAAAGAATTCCCTTCTAATATCTAATCTAAATCTCTCCCCTTTTAGTTTAAAACTGTTCCCCCTGTCCCACCTGCCTGTGTGATCACATCTGCTGCCAGTTGGTTATGCAGGAATGGTTTAGGTTGGTCTGCTCTGGAATCCCAGAATGGTTTGGGTTGGATGGGACTCTAAAAAACATCTCATCCCACCCCCCTGCCATGGGCAGGGACCCCTTCCACAAAAGCAGCTCAAAGTGCAAGCTCAGCTTGAAGATTCAGGTGTTGAGCAACGTGTGGGGCAAGAATTAGTCAGCGGTGACTTTGTAACGGCTTTCAGGCTCTGAATGTGTCAGAGGAGCCCATCCTGCAGCACCACCAGGGCACAGCTTCAGCTGGGCACACACCACAACCAGCATGGCCCAGCCTGGCCACACCTCTCCAGCTGTGGGACCTGGAGACTGTGACATCACCTTCCCAAGGAATCATGGAATCCCAGAAGGGGTTGGGTTGGAAGGGACATTAAAGCCCATCTTGTCCCACCCCCTGCCATGGGCAGGGACACCTTCCACCAGCCCAGGTTGCTCCAAGCCCCGTCCAACCTGGCCTTGGACACTTCCAGGGATGGGGCAGCCACAGCTTCTCTGGGCAACCTGTGCCAGTGCAAGGCATGGAGCTACAAGAGACTCAAAACTACAACCACAGTGGAATGAAAACTTGTGAGTCCCCATTTCCTTGCAGCCTTCCATGAATGGCCCTTTCCAAAGCCACTCACCAGGACATCAGCCCTGCAAATGCCATGAGAAATGCTGAAGATGCAACCAGCAGGTTGGCAGGTCCACCCTGCCCATGGTCTCCTCCTGGAGACCCCCATGGCTGGGAAGATCCCAGCAAGCAGCAACCAGGGCTGCTGTCCCTAAATGCAAGGGGGGTGCACACAGGACTTCAAAGTGTCAAAAAACCAGCAGAATCACCACTTGAAAGAAGAGAGAAGTTCTCCCACACCATGGCAGGGAAGAAGGAAGCTCCCATCCTTCAGCATTGCTCTGACAGGAGAGGAATAGTTGAACAGAGCAGTTCTAAGGGTTTTATCTGCTTTCTGGCCCCATCTCCACTGACCCCAGCAAGGCAGGCACCAGCCTGGTGATGCTGTGCCTTGGGGATGCAATAAGGGCAAAACAAACCAAGAAAGGAAGCCAGGACTGGGGCAGAAAGGAAACGTAGGAGGAAGGAGACCAGACTCTGGACAACAAACAGAGCACAGAGGGGCTTTAGGTTTGGTTGTTCCCCCAAAGATGCCCCCGAGCCCCCCCAGCACCCCCCAATGTCCTACCTGTGCCGTAGTGCTCCAGCCCCGTGGGCACCTCCTGCGTGCTGGGCTCGTCCCACAGCGGGCAGCAGGGCCGGGGCGGGCAGCAGGAGGCCTGGAAGCCACAGCTCACCCAGGGATCCTCGCAGGCACCGGCGGCTCCCGCCTTCTGGGAGAGGGAGAGGGAAAGTGTCAGCGGGGCAGGACCCCGAGAGAGCCACCCAGGGGGAGGGGGCAGCGAAACTTCCCCCAAAACAGAGAGCGAGCTCTGCTCCCACAGGGTGTGCTCCCCAAAACTGTCCCCGAGGGGTGACACGGGGAGGCAAAAGGGGCCTTTTTGAACAGATGGGAGGGAAAAGCAAAGGTGCAGAGTGAGGCCCTGCTCTGCAGGCCCCTCAGGAGGGGCTCCAGCAGGACACCCCTCATGGCAAGGCTTTGTTCCAGCCCCCAAACTGGAACGGGGATTTTTTGGCAGCACAAGCAGGAGCCCCAAAAGCCCCCAGAAATGAGGAGGGTGCTGAGGGGGTGCAGAAGCCACAGCCCTGCCCAGGCATTATGGTCCCCATGCTGTGGGGTGAGCTGCCATGTGTCTGTTCCTGTTCCTATTTATGCTGATATTATTTGTGATCATTACGCTTGCATTTATATTTATATTTGGGTTATTTATATTTATATTTGGGTTATTTGTATTTGGGCTATTTGTATTTGTGTTGGTTTTATTTCTGTGCCCATACCATAAAGGTATTAATGTGTGTATGAGATATACATCTCATATTTGCACATGTGTATTTATATACATAGATACCCATATATTTACATATATACACATGTATATTTATATAAACTATGTATTATTGCATTTATATTACATAATTATATAATTACATCATATAATTACATTATATATTATTAAATAATATATATTACATAATATATTACATAACATGCAATAAACAATATTGCATATTATATTACATATATGATATACCATCTATATATATATCAACAATATATACCATATATATAATACACCATATTATTATATTACATCACTTACATATAATACATTATATGTGTATATACACATTATATGTGTGGTATAAGTATTTACATACCCACAGATGTGTATCCTAGGTTAGAAGTCAATATGAATTACACTTTCATTTTTATGCTATATGAAGTTAGATTCAGCCTCTATAAAGAAAATATCTGTACTATATATACAAATTGTTATACATATATATACAAATTATATATACAAATTATATAGAGAATTGTTTGGGTTGGGAAAAACCTTTAAGATTATCAATTCAGAAACAATCCCGGGATATAATTTTCATTTTGTTCTGTACAGACCTGTTTCATACATATATATTTATAAATACGTGTATCTATAGTGTGTATATATATGTACACACCATAAATATGCAGCATATATATGTGTGTATATACCTTATATATATATTTACCATATACATGTACATGTATATACATGTATACCATATAATATATATGTTGCATTTAAGTGGTTATCTCTTTGTAAGAGGATAATAACATACAAATACCTATAAATAAATGCAGGATGTTTTAATTTTTTATTATTATTACCATTTCCCCACAAGGGAAATGGCTTTGCTTCATCTCCAATCAATATTTTAAAAGCCAAATGCACACTCAGAACCATTTAAAGGGAAGATATGGAGCTGCCTCAGAAAAAACTCATGGCTCAGAGTGGCCTTTTCTTCCTATTTTGGTGAAAATTGTGCTTTTCAGCAAGTGTTCTGTGATTTCTATAAATATGGAGATGATATCTCTAAATATTACTCTGATTTCTCTAAACGTGGAGGTGATTTCTCAAAATTTGGAGGTGATTTCTCAAAAATTGGAGGTGATTTCTCTAAATATAGAGGGGATTTCTCTAATATGGAGGGGATTTCTATAAATATGAGCCTGATATCTCGAAATATGGGTCTGATTTCTCTAAATATTGGTCTGATATCTCTAAATGTGGGCTTGATTTCTCTAAATATGGGTCTGATTTCTCTAATATGAAGGTGATTTTTCTAAATATTGGTCAAATTTCTCTAAATATAGAGGTGATTTCTCTAAACATGGAGGTGATTTCTCTAAATTTGGAGGTGATTTCTCTATGGGTCTGATTTCTCTAAATATGGGTGATTTCTCCAAATGTGGAGGTGATTTCTCTAAATATTGGTCAGATTTCTCTAAATATGGAGGTGATTTCTCTAAATTTAGAGGTGATTTCTCTATGGGTCTGATTTCTCTAAATATGGGCTTGGTATCTCTAAATATGGGTGATTTCTCCAAATATTGGTCAGATTTCTTGAACTGTGGAGCTGATTTCTCTAATCTGGGTCTGATTTCTCTAAGAAGGCTCCGGGCACTGCCAAGCCTGTCCCAAGCTGCTGGTCCTTGGCCTGGCCATGCCAGGCTCACACTCCAGGTTGGGTTATATACAACTACCCATAACTGCCCACACAGAACAGAGCTGGCTCAGCAGAGGGAGCACCGAAATTGTCCCAAACCTCCAGAAAAGGGAGGGAATCTTTGCCAGAGCTGTGCTTTGTGCTGTCCCCCCCCGCCCGTCCCTGCAGGTGAAGGTCAGCCCCGCCGCGGAGGCCCCGGGACAATGGGCCCTCCAAGAACCCTCCTCCCAACACAAGCGCAGGAAATCCGAGGCAGGATCCCATTTCCAGGGGAGGTTTGCAGGCTCCAGAGGTTCAGATAAGCTCTGGGTAAACACTGGGAATTCAGGAGCTGCTCTGAGTGGCCTAAAACCTGGGAGTACTCGGTGGATGACACCAAACCGTGTCAGTGGGCTGGAGAAAAACCCACTGCTGGGGTAGGAAAATAACCCCAGTTCCCTTCTTTTGTAGAACCCCAGACTGGTTTGGGTTGGAAGGGACCTTAAAGATCATTTAGTTCCATGGGCAGGGACACCTCCCACCAGCCCAGGTTGCTCCAAGCCCTGTCCAACCTGGCCTTGGACACTTCCAGGGATGGGGCAGCCACAGCTTCTCTGGGCAACCTGGGCCAGGGCCTCCCCACCCTTGTAGTAAAGAGTTTCTTCTTTATATTTAATCCAGACCCACCCTCCTCCAGCCTCAGGCTCTTCCCCCTTGTCCTGGGTGTTCCTTACCATCACTCCAGGCCGAGCCAAAGGATAAGGGGCTGCACTGCCGATGGTCGTGTCCATGTAGTAACTCATCATCTTGGAGGTGCCTGCAAAAATGGAGATGGATTAGGTGACAGGCCACAAAAAGTGAGAGAAACAGCTAAATCCCTGCTTTCTCACAGTCATAATCCGTGCTTTCTCAGAGCACACCATCACCTTAATGGGTGTGAGCTGGAAAAGTTAAGGGGAAAAATATCTGTATTAAGAGGAGATACTGTGATTAGATGGGTTGTATCAACAATGCAAACACAGATCCATTAGTGTAAACTGGGGAGAGCCTGACAATGGTGAATGAATTATCACCTGGAAGCTGATGGAGCTGCTCTGAGGGAAGATGAGATCATATTTCCTTTGCTGGAGAATCGGTGGGAAATCGTTGCCAATTTTTTTTCTTTTGAGAGAGAAAAAAGAAAAAAAAGCCACTTTGTTGAGCTCAACACCTTTCCTGTCACAGCTTGGTCACAACCAGCCTGTTTCACAAAGAACTTTGCTGTTTTCAGGAGACATCCTCTGCTTTCCCACATTAGCTTATGTTTGCCTTGCTAAATCTCTGCCTTGCCTGGCATTCCTCACATGGGATTTACTCCCGTGAGCAAGTCCTACCAGAGCTGCTCTTTAGATGGGATATTTAATCACCCAGGAGCCCGTTTGTGTGGCTGAGGTGAAGGAGCTGCAGTGTGCCTCTGATATCAGAGCTATGGATGTTTCTCCCTCTCTCCTTTAAGTGCCCAGTGGAAAGTGCAGGGCCAGGGCCCTTGGTTTTGGTGGATGTGACTCAAAGGTGCTGGAGGAAGGAGCAGAGGGGGAGGAGGCTGGGCAGGATGTGCCTGGGAGCCAAGGGAATGGCTGCTTCCATCTGGGGATAGAGGCACAGCCTGAGGGATGAGGAGCTGCTTTAACCAGAGGGGACAGAGCAGCTCCTCTGAAACCCCTCCGGGGTCCTGCAGAGCCCTGAGCTGCCAAATGCAACCACTGCAGATGCAAACACTTGTCTGAGTCGTCTCAGAATAAAATCACAGAGTCAGGAGGGTTGGAAAAGTCCTCTGGGATCACCAATCCAAACATCCCCCAGCACTGCCAGGTCCACCACTGCACCACATCCCCACATACCAAATATACACAGTGTTCAAGAATGCCAGGGAAGGTGACTCCACCACTGTCTTGGGGAGCCTGTGCCAGTGCTGGATAACCCTTTAGGTGAAGACATTTTCCCTAATATCCAACCTAAACCTCGCTGGTGCAACTTGAGGCCGTTCCCTCTCCTGTCCCTTGTTCCCTGGGAGCAGAGCCTGACAACCCCCCCCCCCGGCTCCCCCCTCCTGGCAGGGCGTTGCAGAACCAGAAGGTGCCCCCTGAGCCTCCTTTTCTCCAGGCTGAGCCCCCCCAGCTCCCTCAGCCTCTCATCAGACTTGTGCTTCACAAGGTTTGTGCTTGGTCCTTCTCCACAGAACCAGCACAGCCACGTTACCTTCAGCTCCACCCCTGCACCGGGCCCTTGAACAGCTCCGGGAGGACTGGGATCTGCTCCCAACCTTCCCTCTGCTCCCAGGGCTGGCCAGCAGTTCTCCAGCCCCCAGGACAGGGCAGGGCAGAGCTGTTGTGGCCGTGCCTCACTCACCACCTCAGCAAACAGGGACCCCGACATTGTTTCCCCCTGCTCGGTGAGTAATGGCCAAACACGGAACACCTGCGTGTGCAGGGTATTAAATGATCATCATCATTTCCTGCCTGTTATTACTGACTCTTGTTCTCACACCGGCACGGTTGTTTTTGAAAAACTTTTCTTTTTTTAATTCACAAAACTGAAAACTACCGAGGTGGTGGAAGAACAACGAGCCCATTTCTCTTTGTGCTGTACCCAAAACCACACCGAGTGTGAGTTACCGTGGCTGAGGAGCCTTAACTAATCTCAGCATCTGTGCACGCCCTCCCAGCCCTAACGAGGCGTTAAAACACGTTTGCTTCAGTCTCTTTGCAGCTGAGGCTGCAGCTGGGGAGACGCAGACAGTGCTGGAGCCCCTTTCTGAGTAATCACAGAGTCCCAGAACGGTTTGGGTTGGAAAGGACCTTGAAGACCACCTCGTTTCACCTCCTGCCATGGGCAGGGACACCTTTCACTAACTGGGTTGTTCCAAGTCCCGTCCAACCTGGCCTTGGACATTCCCAGGGATGAAGTATCCCCGGAATGAAGGGCATCCCCTAAGGGAAGGTCAAGGCTCTCAGTCCCACATTTGGGTCCCCTGATCCTCACCTTCAGCACATATAAACCATCTCAGGTAAACGTGAACTGACCTTGCCCTAAAGCCAAGATTAATGCTGCCAAACTGCACAGAACACGAGACACTGTGAAATGGAGGCAGAGAAACCTTGGGGCTGGTTCACCTGTTTCAGAGCCACACACGTGTCCGAGAGTGAGGAGTTACAGCCCTCAAAGAGCAGTTCAGCAGCAGCTCCTGGGAGCAGCTTCTGTTGCTCTCTGCAGCTCGTGCAATAGGCAGTTGGGGTTTGCTCTGGGTTTTTTTTGCCTTTGATGAAGACACCTGAGTCCCACGGTTCTCGAGAGCTGCTTTCATGCCTTGCTGAGCGTCGTTTGCATCTCTCAGGCTGCACTTGCCAGCTGAACCTTCCAGCAAGGGGCCACACGCTGCTGCTCGAAGCCACATGTGCTGCAGTGACAGCAGAGGCACCAAACCCGTCCTGACACCCAGGACAAGGCTTTGTGCACTCAGGAATATCAATAAGATTTAACCAGAGCACCAGCAACCCCCTCCCAAGCCTGGGAAAGGTGAATTATCATCTCTAGGCAGCAGCTCCAAGAGATTCACAGCCAGTTTACTCTTTGGTTTCCCTTCCCCTCCAAGCTGTGCTGTTAAAAATCACTGGTGGGGGGCAGAAACAGGACACAAACCTCGGCAACTGTTTGCACTCCCACCCCTGGGGGTTGAAGACAAGCCCAGCCTAAATGCAGGTTAAGTCAGTCCCCCAACCTGATACAGGTTTTGTGGATGGTTAAAGGACAGAGAGACACAGGCTCCAGTCTGTGAAAAGGACCTGGAATCATGGAATGGTTTGGGTTGGAAGGGGTCTTAAAGATCATCTCTTTCCAACCCACCTCCATGGGCAGAGATGCCACCCACTAAATGACAAGCCCTGGTAGAAAAGGATCCTGTGCACGGAATAATTGTGCTCTGGAAAAGCGGGTATGGCAGAGGAGGCTGGAGGGAGCTCTGCTGTGCTGTGTCCAGGCTAATTTTAACAGAACTTCCACCACTTCCCAGAGGAAACTACTTCACAGCCCAATACGTCTCTCACTGTCAGCAAGTTTCCCTGATGTTTGGGAGATATTTTGCTTCTCTTTGACTTTCTCTAATAAGAGCCTAAATAGTTCCTCCCCTCCCCTGGATGCTGTCAGACAGCTCTGATGAGGGCCCTGAGCCGAGCTGAGCTCAGGACAGAGCCCATCAGGGCAGGTAACTTGGCTGAGATGGAGGAAATCACTGCAGATTTACCCCCAGATAATCCTGATCCAGAGCTTGCAGAGAGCTGGTAATTAATAGAAGGGAATCAGACCCATTTGGTAAAATCCTTAATGACTTAATAGCTTGACTTCAGCCTTATTGTTTGCCCTTATTATTCGTGTCTTATTGTGAAAACACGTGTGGGAGAAACAGCATTTATTCTGGGAATTGATCAAGTACCAGCCAAAGCTATGAGACTCTTGGGTCATTTCTAAACTGAATTAAAATTTTAATTTCATTTCAACATCCATCCCTCCTCTTTTACAAGGTTTTTTTATCATTATTATTTTAAATCAATTACCAAGCTTAGTTTAAAAGGGAAACGCTGTTTGTCCTCATGATTAACACACACCCACACACACCCACACACACACCCCCTTTCAAAAGTTGGGAAGGAGTTTAAAATATATATTAAAACAAAACAAACTTCACCTGTTTGATATATGAAGACACTTCACAATATTTTCATAGAATGTTTTAGTTTTCTACTGTTTTAAGGATGGGGAGAGGGAAGTGGAGTGAGGCCACAGTGGCTTCCCAGTGGCAGAATCAACAGATTCCCACCTCTGTTTCCCAGTTTAATGTTGTAAAATGCAGAGGCTCAGACTGTTCCTCGGTTTCTGAGCTGTAGGACCACGCTGAGCTCCTGCCCACCCCACCCCTGAGCCCCAGCTGGGCACCCAGTGAGGGTGTCCCTGCAGGGTGGCACAGCTGGCACAGCTGCTCTCCGGGATTCGGGAGCTTTTCCTCCATCCCAACAAACCAGGAAGATTCCTTTGCCACGGGGTCGCTCCAGGAGGATGGGGCAGCACCAGCAACCCCACCAAAGTGTTTCTGGCTTCAAGAGCCTGAATGAAGAGTTTAAAAAGGCAAAGCAGCCCTGGCAGCTCCTGCCCCAGAGCTGCTCCCTGATAACCGCTTGATTTGTGCATCAAGGAATAATTCCTCATCTTTGAGGGGGTGGGGAGAAGAGCTGGTGGAAATGACATCCTTCCACAGGTCTTTAACCCCTGGCATCCTGGCACTTTCCAGGCCTCCTGCCAGCTCAGTTCTCAGGGGAGGGAGTGTTTGTTGATCCGTTGGCATGTTAAAAACCCCTTCAATTCATCAAACCCTGGCACCAGCTTAAAATAAAAGGAGCATCCCTAAGGCAGGAGCATGAGCAGCAGAAATGAGTGTGCTTCCTTTATGCACAATCCATGCTTTTTAACTGCTGGAAATCCCACAGTTCTTAGGATTTCAAAACTTTGTAGTGTTCCTGCAGATAACAGCTGATTTAGTGAAGGGAAAGCAGGCAGGGCAGTAAATGCTGCTGTGCTAAAGAGATAGGAATGGTAAATAGAATAAAAATGGTAAATAGAGCAACAGTTTACCACTGTAAATAGAGTGACAGTGGTAAATAGAGTAGCAAAGGTAAATAGAATAGGAATGATAAAGAGAGTAACAATGGTAAATAGAGTAGCAATTGTAAATAGAGTAAAAATTGTAAATAGAGTAAAAATTGTAAATAGAGAGGTAATTGCCCTTCTGCACCCGCTGTAAATACTCCCAGAGGTTAAACGACCTGGCCGAGGTCACCCGGGGAAAGTGAGGGGGAGAGGATCTGAGCCCTATCTTAACTGCGGGGCGGGACTGCCCCGGGATTAGCGTGTCCGGAGGAGTTTTTTGGGAAGGATGGGGCAGGGGCCGCCTGTCAGCACATCCCGTCTGCTTCAGCTGGGCTCTTTCTTCCCTCGGTGCCTGTCAGATATGAAGGAGATATGATGGGACCTCAAGAGCCTTCCCATTTGGCTGGATAAACTCTGGCCGGGCTGGGTGACAGTGGTCGTGAGAGTGCCAGGATGGTTCCCTAACACGTGTGCCTTTGCTCTCTGTGCTTGTAGCAAACTGCTTTTTCTTTAGCTTTCTCCTTTCCCCTGTTCATTCATCAATTACTCGGCTGCTAATTTATAATTAAGCTGAAGTAACCCCCCGTGAGCAGCCCAGCAGATGTATGGTGAGCTGACAGGCGGGTCATGGCAGGCAGAGGGGTTTAGGAGGGATGCTAAACCAGAGGGGCTGCTGCCATTAAATCATGCTGCTGCTGCAGCAGCTCCTGCAACTGCAGGGAGATGTGAAGGGCAGGTTAATTAGGTCATCTGTTCCTTCACTCCTGAATTTGCCCCTGTGAAGCAGCAGCCTCACAGCACAATGTCATGGGCCAGGGCCTCGGCCAGGAAAAATCCCAGGGGAGGGAATGGGATTGGGGGAATGGGATCTGTTCCCAGCCAGCAGGGAGGGATCCCCTGCCCCAGGGAAGGCTCTGACACCACAGGGAGCACGTTCCCCAGATCCCAGAGCCCAGGCTGCCCCTGGCACAGGGACTGCCAGCCCAGCTGGGAGGCTGTGCTGTGCTCCAGGATCCCTGCAGGACCCCCAGTAGGACAACTGGGATCAGCCTGCCCAGGTCTGATGGTGCTTTGAGAGCCCCCCTCTTCCCCAGGCACCCAAACTGCTGTGGACCCATTTCTCTGGGCCAGATGTATAAAGAGGGAAACATTTTTCTGCCTTGGAGGAGCATGTGGTACCCCGAAACTCTGCAGTGAAGCCGAGGACAAGGGACACACACACAGACCAGTGCTGGGGGCACAAAATGCACCTACACTCCCCCCAGCCTCTGGGTGAGGGGGTTCATCCCCAAAAGTGACTGGGAAGACCAAAAAAATCAGGTTTTTCAGGAAATTATGTACATGACAGGCAGGGGAAAGCTTGAAAACCAGCAGAATGAGAGGCAGCACGAGCAGGCTGTGCAGGAAAGCACTCTGGAGCCAGCCCACAGCCCCCAAAGGTGTCAGTTGACAGCCCAGGATGGGAAGTTGATGGTGGCTGTAATACCCAGTGAGTGGCCACATGCAAAGCAATGATTTCGAGACTAATGGGAAGGGGGAAGGCCTGGACTGGGCTCCTCAGGGACTCCCCATTCCCTCTGCCTGGGCTGGCAGGGCAGGCTCTGCCCTTCCCAGGGAATGGCAGTGGCACAGCAGCACATCCCCGGGGCTGCCACACTGCACATCCTCCCACCAGCCAGGGCTGGCACCTGTGGCACCGTGTGCCCTTGGAGGGATGGCATTGCTGGGGAAAACACACCCAGGTGTCACAGCAAACCCCTTCCAAGATCCCTCCAAGGCAGGAATCTGCTCCTGTCTGAGGGGCTGCTCCATGTGAGGAGTGAACATCTGACCCCAAGCGCTTGGATTCTCCCCTCCCTCACAGCAAATACAAACCAACCCCCTTTCACACCCAAATTACAACTCAAAACATAAAAGGAACTACAAATTTAATCCACTGCACAAATGCCAAGGCACAGCCTTCTGCCTAGACAAGGAAAAAAATAATATTCCCCTAAATATCCATATCAAATTTATATACCTGATATTAAAAAAAAAAAAAAGGGATTTTTGAAGGGAAGCATCAGCTCAGACATTTCTATAAGACCTTTCAGTAGCAAACACACAAATCAGTTACTGGGTAAGACTGGAAATGGGGAGAGGAAAAGTAAATCACCAACAAAACAAATCTGAGATACCCTGAAAATTTCCTGGTACCTCCAACCCACAAAATAGTTTAAAGAGCCTCTCTTCCCCCTCCACTTACGACTCAGCTGGAAAACCCAGGGAAAAGCTTAAGTCCTCCACGGCTTCCCACACTTGTCTCCGCTCTCTTCCAACTACCTGGTGTATCTTGCGCGCCGGAGAGGATGGAAATCCCATCGTGTGTGCGGCAGGGCTGCCTATTCAAAGGGAGGGGGAGTGGTCAGCCCCGCACCCAGGGCTGCGAAAGGCGATTCCAGCCGCCAGCCAGGAAAAAACCACCTCTGGCAGCTGTCACGGCGCTGGGGAGGCAAACCCGACGTGAGCTGGAGGCGCTGCTGGGGCAGCGAGGGGCGGCCTCGGGGTCCCGTGTCCTGCCCAGGGCTCCGAGGGGTTCAGCCCGCCGGGGAGTTCTGCTCCAGCCCCTCGGATCCCGGCGAGTGGAGTTTGTTCTCGCCCGGGAGCTGAATTAAAGGCTGGCAGAGCACGGCCGGGCTGAGGTTTATCCAGCCCCGATCCCCCGATCCCAGCCCAGCTCCTGCCTCTGCCTGCAGGGGCCTCATGGCAGGAGCTGCTGTTCCCACCTGGAGGTCCCCTGGGCCTCTGCCTACCCTGCTCCCCTGGATATTCGGATTATCTGGGCTTTCTGCCCCTTGGCACGTGCCTCTGGAGCCAGGAATGCCAAAGGAACGCCACGGGAGCTGCTGCTGGCTTCTGAAGTCATAAGGGCTGAAGGAACCCCCCCTTACAGGAGGTACCAGAGAGGGGAGATGCTGGATCAGCTCCCTCCTCTGACAGAGGTGAATCACCCCAAAACTGCTCTTCAGGAGGGTGATGGGGGTGTCCAGGGGCTCTTCAGAGAGGAGAAGGCTGTTGGGAGCACAGGGGCAGGAGAGCTGGCCAGGACAAGACAGGGGGGCACAGGCACAGGTTGCACTGCAATAACTCCAGTAACGTCCGTGTGAATTATCCAGAGGCTCTGGGAGAGCGGGATCCGGGGCTGCCTCACCAGACACCCCTGTCTTCCCTTTCTCAGCCTGCCCGACCCTGCCAGCCTGGCCAGAGACCTCCCAAACGCCAGTGGTGCCCCCAGATCCTGGCTGCAGGAGGATGTGCCCATCCTGCCTCTCCTGCTCTCCCTCTGCGGGCAGCAAAGCTCCCTTTTCCTCCAGGAGAGGGCTCCAGGCTGGGAATCCTGTCCAGCTCCAGCACAGATCCCCATCAGGCTGTAAAATAGCTGTGGCTGAGCCCTGGCCAGGGGCAAAGCCCAAATTCCAAGGGTTCCATGGGGGCTGTTCCGGGACAGGCAAAATGGGAAGCTGGGAAGAGCTGCTGGGATTTTCCCTAGAGATCCCACTAGAAAATGTAATATAAGAGTAAAACCAAGGCTCCAGCCATGGGGCTTAGCCCTCACTGCCTCCAGGCACTGACACAATAACGTTCTTCTTGTAGGGTATTTGCACCTTTCCAGGGAATTTGGCAGCATCCTCCTATTCAAAAAATGCAGCCTGTCCCTCTGAGCTCTGCCACTGCAAATCCAGGCTGAAGGATTGGCCTGGGGGGAAAAATAACTCCTGGGGACACCCTTTCCCAGCCCAAACGTGGGTATTTTAGGTCATATCAGCCAAGTGGACATTTGCAAAATGCAAACCTAAGCTGGATTTGCTCTCAGGTGGATAATTCCTGCCTGCATGAGGCTTTTGTGGCAGCACCAACAACCAAATCAAATGTGCAAAATGAGTGTCCACAGGCACAAGGTCCCTCCTGCTCCCCCCACCCCAGTCCAGGAGGTTGCTGGAGTGCACAAAGGGACAAATAGCAAGAAACCCCCCATTATTTATGCACATAAAACTCTTCCCAGGCCCTTCCAGACTTTCTCAAGCTCCCAAATGATGAATGAATCTCAACTTTAGCCCTGAACTCACACACACAGCTCCAGGTGGCCCGAACACACGTTACCTGTTGAACTTGCAGCCCAAGGCACGGATCCCTCTTGTAGTTCTTTTAACACAGGAAATCATTTACAGGGTTCCCGTCTTCCCAGAAAGGTTTCCAGCCTCCTGGGCTTTGCTACAAAGGCTCTGTCACATCTGAGCTCCAAAGGAGTGGAATTCATCCAGCAATCAATTTTCATCTGGGCAACTCTTCCCGGAATAACCCCCTGGCAGCTGCAAACAAGATGTCCTTCCCTGGGCTGGAGGTTTCTCTCTGCACAGTTGTTTGGATGCAATAATCCATATATTAATAGCTCTGTGCATGGCTGTCCAATCCACTGGGTGTCTGGGAAATGGAGAGGCTTCTGCTTTTGGGTGTTTTTTCCACCAGCACAGTGGCTGCTGCAGGAAAATCAGCTCTCTCAGCTTCTGGAATCACAGAATCGTGGAATGATTTGGGTGGGAAGGGTCCTTGAAGATCATCTTATCCCATGATCTCCTGGTTTCAGGGTTGCTGTTGTCACACCAGTCACCTGAACCAGTTGTTTTAACTCATAAGGAAAAGCTGGGTTAAATTTCGGGCAGCTTGTGGAATTCATCCCAAAGTCCTTGTACTTTCCATTGCAGCTGGTTTGGGTTTGCTTTGTGCTCATAAAAAAATGAAATGACTCCTCAGTGTTTCCCTGGAGTGGTTATTAATGTTTTCACTGAATTGGAGGTGCCCTGGGGAGGTTTCACGGGTTGTGCACCATCAGGCTGCTGAAATCTGGGGGCTCACAGGCTCCTCCTGGGCAGTGCAGGACAAATAACCTGAGAAATCCTTTCCCAATAACCTGAGAAATCCCTGTCTCCATTTGGGATGGAATCCAAGAGCAACATCATGCTGGGGGTGGCTGCAACTCGAGATGGTCCTGGTTTGCATCCTGGAGCTGGGAGTGAGCACAGATCCCCTGGACAGAACTCAGCACAGCTTTGAGTGTCCCCAACTGTCCCCAACTGTCCCCAATCCTGGGTCACCCTCTTGCAGCCCTGGGAATGTTTTCCAGGGAGAGATCCTTGGGGTCCTGCTTGAGGATCAGAAGCCACTGAGGGTGAGAAGCTGCATGTAATAAGCTTCCAGAGGCCTTTATGGGTCTCTAAGTATCATCATTTCCATATTACACTGGAAAAACAGAGCAGGAACCAATAAAAGGATCCTGAGGGCCTGGATCTCTCTGCTTTCTGCAGTTCCATGATGACCCCAGTGCAAGGGAGTGAAAAGGCATTCCTGTTTTGGAGGGTGACCTTCCCAGCCTGTTTGCCCTGGGAGAAGGGGACCAGCTGGATCGAGGAGCTGCCTGTGCCTGTGAATCTGCAGCAGGTTTGCCCAGGCTGCCACAACGTCCCCTCCTGCCCCTCCTGCAGATCCAGGCTGACACAGCCTGGGCCCAGATGGCTCAGCAGGGCTCCCCCAGCAGCTCTGCACGTCTGGACTCCAGGCACTGAGGCTCTGCAGAGCTGCCTGGTCTCCACAGCCAACTGGGACCCTCACACAGAAAATCAGGATAACACTGGTTTTTTTGCTGAGGGTGTCCCTCCCGCTCCTGGCTGGGTGGTGGAACCCAGGAGGGCCCAGATTCCAGCCCTGAGATCATTGCACAAACCCCTCGCTGTCCTGGGCTGTGTGTCTGTCAGCTGAGGGAGAACAAAAAGGTCACTTTGATACTGCACAAAGGCCTGGAGATACAGAGAGGTTCCCAGGTTTATCAGCTCCCCATGGAAGCCAAATGCAGGGAAATCTCTGAATTCTTATGTCACCCAAGTCCTTTCTCCTGCTGACCCCCAGTGTTTGTGACTCTGAAGAGACTGAGCCATGGAAGGAGAAGCCCAGGGACCCCAAAGGATGTTGGAGTCAGGCCCTGAGCCCTGGAATGGTGGCTGTGGAAAGCCAACTGACCCCAGCAGAGCTCAGCCCTTCTGGCCAGTGAGCCAGGGACCAACACCCTCTGAACTCCCTCCTTCTGTGGGGCCCTGTCTGAGCTGAGGGGAAATATCTGCCCTCAAAAGTAGGAGAAGAAGGTTTTTCCACCCTTGGGTCAGGCAGGAGCTCAAATCTGGGATCTCCATTATCTTGGCCCCAGTGTGATGGTACAGGGTATCCACTAAAATAGAACAAATTTGGGGGGTACAGGAACATCCTGAATGATTAAACTGGTCCACAAGGGACTTTTGTGATGCTTTTTTAGGTTAGAAGCTTCTACACATAAATCTCTGTGCATGTGGCTCTAAACACATGCAGAGATGAGAAAACCCAAAATAACACTCAGTGCCAACAGGATTTTCTCCCCTGTGAGGGTGGGGAGGCCCTGGTACAGGTTGCCCAGAGAAGCTGTGGCTGCCCCTGGATCCCTGCAAGTGTCCAAGGCCAGGCTGGATGGGGCTTGGAGCAACCTGGGCTACTGGAAAGTGTCTCTGCCCATGGCAGGGGGTGGGATGGGATGGGCTTTGCTCTCCCTTCCAACTCAAACCAGGCTGGGATTCTGGGATTTAATGATATTTTCATTCTGGAAGAGGAAGTGAGATATTTCCACTCAGCTCTAACTCCGATGTTAAGCAACATCTCTGGGGAAGTTCCAGCCATAACATCACAGCCTGGGCCCTTGAGAGGCAAAGTCATGAATTTTGCCTCGTTAGCACAAAAACTGATCCCTTTCCTAAAGGCCAAAGTGAATATTGTCAGTGCAAACCCTTCTGTGCCCCACTCACCCCATTAACAGCACAGGGGAAGGATGCCCAGGAACCCCTGGCAGCTACAAGAACAAGGGAAATCAGTTATCATTCATGAAAATATTAACTGGAAAATCAGTCATCATTTACCAGTTCTCGCATTTCAAGAAAAATTTGGCCTGGGTGTTGGGAGAAGGATCTTTTATTAGACTGTCTGATACACTCAGATAGGATTTCATCACATATACACCCTCTTCAAACTGTAAATTAAAATCCTCCTCCGAAATCAGTTAATCTAAGGCTATAAAGCCAGATTTCAGAAGTGCTGTTTTCCCAGGCAAGATGTATAAATAAAGATCAGATTTATAAAAATGCTATCAGTTAACAATTCCTGCTCAAACCCATCTGGCCAGATTTCAAAGTGAATTCAGCAGCCAGTTAATCACTTGCTCTTTATTACTTAACTCACTATTAGTATCAGGGGTAAAACAAAAAAAAAGAGAGATATTTTTATTTTCTTTTATCTCTTCTAATATCCCCTGCCTCTTGCTGTAGTGAAATTCAAAGCCTTGATAAAAATCTTGACATTTTAAAAAAGTCAACTGCTTCTCAAACCCTTGGAAAAATGCAGAGGATGAATTGAGATCATTGAACTGCCTCCCTTTGCATCTTCTTGTTCGAAAAATAAGATGAGCATGGCAGTGAAAATGTCATATAAAACCCATCCTGGAAATAATAAGCAGCTTATTATGGTTAAAGTGGGATGATAATGAGGGGAGCTGTAGTTAGCTGTGGTTCTCTGAGGACACCAGTCAAAACCTTGGTGTCCCCAGGGCTCTTTGGTGGCTGGGGGGTGGCCCTGCCTGCAGGGCACAGTGTGGTGGCTGCAGTGTGCTGGGCTTGGAGATGCTCCCTCCTGGCCAGCAGGGACTCCAGAAACATTGGGAAGTGGGGAGAGGTGAAAAAGCTCCTGCTCTGCCCCTGAGGGAGGAATGTCCATCCCGGGGGGGGTTAAGGCAGTGTGGATGGGGACATGGTTAGTGATGGCCTTGGCAGTGCTGAGGGAAGGGTTGGACTCGACCTTAGAGGGCTTTTCCAACCCAAATGCTCCTGGGATTCCATGAGTCAGTGGGGTTGGAGGTGGAGCCCAGGTTTTCCATTTGGCTCCTCTCAGGGTGGCTTTGGAGCCCTCAGGAGTCTGTTCCCCCCAGGGAAGGACTCCCCTGCAGCACAGGCTGCACCCACAAATCCTGGGCCCTGGGTGTGATCCCAGGGTGGGGAATGGAGCAGTTGGCTTTCCACAGCCACCATTCCAGGGCTCAGGGCCTGACTCCAACATCCTTTAGGGTCCCTGGGCTTCTCCTTCCATGGCTCAGTCTCTTCAGAGTCACAAACACTGGGGGTCAGCAGGAGAAAGGACTTGGGTGACATAAGAATTCAGAGATTTCCCTGCATTTGGCTTCCACGGGGAGCTGATAAATCTGGGAACCTCTCTGTATCTCCAGGCCTTTGTGCAGTATCAAAGTGACCTTTTTGTTCTCCCTCAGCTGACAGACACACAGCCCAGGACAGCGAGGGGTCAGTGGTTTGTGCAATGACCTCAGGGCTGGAATCTGGGCCCTCCTGGGTTCCACCACCCAGCCAGGAGTGGGAGGGACACCCTCGGCAAAAAAACCAGTGTTATCCTGATTTTCTGTGTGAGGAACTGTAGGCCAGGGAAGTTGGGTGATGTAACTCCATAAACTGGAGATTTTTCAATGCTTTAATTGCACAACTAAACCACTGCAAAAATTACCTGTATCTTAATAAACACTTTTTGTTATGAGAGAGAGCAGCAGAGGGAAAAAGTTCCAGTAGCAGAAACATGAGGCTGGGTTTTGTGGAAATGAGTTATTAACATGTCCTTTACCTCTCTGTTTATTTTCCACACCATTCCAGGTCAAGGAAAGTTTGTCTGTGACAAAGATTAGGCTTTTGGAACAGCTGGGTCTTTTCATATTTAATTCCTGAGCTCCACTGAGCGTGTTTGGACAGATTCTCTTTTGTCTCTTTGGTTGATTATCGGGGGAGCTCAGGAGGGATAACAGGACACAGGTGACATCCCCCCAGAGATGTCCCTGAAGGACACCACGAGCTCCAGGAGGAAGCAAGAGGATAAATAAGGGATGTTCAATCCACACAGCCTGGGGAGGGAGGGGTTATTTATGGCCAGGCTGGGGAATTGCAGAGCTGGGTCCCACATGTGAAGTGAAAGTGGAAGTGTGTGGGTGGGAGGGGAAGCAGCAGCCTCCCATTTATCAGAACTCCAGCAGTTTTCCACCCGGCTCCAGGCTGCCTTCTGGAGCACTTCACATCTCCCAGGCATGATCCCATCCCAGCATCCAGCCCTGAGGAGTGCTGGGGCAGGAACACCTACCCAGCAGAGGGAGGATCCTTCCCATTGTCCTACAACCTGCTCTTGGGGCTTCATTGACCTGGCAGCTCCCAAAAAAGCCACCCCTGGCCTGCCTTCCCTTCTCCCAGTCCTCACAGATCCCCCAGCAGCTGGCATGGACCCCTGGGTTTGAAGCAGAGAGGGGGGATGGAGGGGATGGAGGGGAGGGGGGTCATGGCAGGGTCAGCTGATGAACAGCAAACAACCCTAATTTATGCAAAAAGCAGTCTGGAAAAAATTACATTCCTGGTTGTCTGCATGTATAACATAGAGAAATCCTAAATAAAGGAGCCAAAGAGGTTCCCATGAATTAGAGCTTTATCCTTGCAGCACCCCAGAGCTCAGCCCATGAATTTGGGTGAGTTTGCCTTTTTAATTGCCCTGTCTCTCTAACTCAGGCCATTTAGAAGCTGCACCAGCAGTGTCCTGTTGGTCATTTGGGCCTTGGCTTTTCCCTGGTTTTCCACCCTCTTAGACAACAAACAAGCCATTAATGTCTGGAAACACAGCTTTGATTTCCACTTCCAGTGCACAGCCCAGACCACTGCCAGTGGTGCCCGGTGTCCCATCTCAGCCCAGCCCATGGCCCAGCACTGATGGACTCCCCCCTCCCCCCCCTCTGGGTGCCCACCTTCACCTCCCCCCTTAGTGGAGACTCTCTGGGTTCACAGCCCTGGAAATGAGGTCCCAGAATGGCTTTTCCTCATGGAAAACTTCAATAGTGAGCAAGTACAGGCTTTACTTTTGGTCCTGGATGTGACTCTCCATCAGGATGGGAGGATTTCTGGGCTAATTGCTGCATCAGCTGCAGCAAATGAGCTGTATCTTCATTAACAGGAATCTTCTGTGCCCTTGAAATCCCTGGTTTCTTCTGCTGGTGGTTCACAGACTCATGGAATGGTTTGGGATGCGAGACCTTAAAGATCTCCCAGTCCCATCCCCTGCCATGGGCAGGGACACCTTCCACCAGCCCAGGTTGCTCCAAGCCCCTCCAACCTGGCCTTGGACACTTCCAGGGATGGGGCAGACACAGCTTCTCTGGGCAACCTGTGCCAGGGCCTCCCCACCCTCACAGGGAGGAATTCCTTCCCAATATCCCACCTAACCCTGCCCTCTGGCAGTGGGAAGCCATTCTCCCTTGAACTATCACCCCATGCCCTCATCAAAAGTTCCTCTCCAGTTTTCTTCTTCAAAAGTCATTTTGTGGGACAAGTCCTCGGCTCTTGTGTTCTATCTGATTCTCTCTGTGACCAACCCCAGCCTGTGCCAGGGCCTCCAAAGTGCTTCTCCTTCTTTTCCCACCTTCAGAGTCTCTGCCCATATGAGGACACCTCTGGAGTGTCGACCTGTGGGAACCTGCATCCCAGCTGGTTTTCCCTGAGGTTTTCCCTGGACATCCCAGGCACGGTTGGCAGCTCCATCCGGATGCAGGACATGGAAACGTTGGCTCAGGCTGGGAGTGGGTGAGGAGGGGGCCCAGCTCCCAGGACTGGCTGATGGAGAGCCCAGGGAGCAGTGTCACTGCTCTCGCTGCTGCTCCCGGTGCCCTTCCCAGCTGGAAACCCTCAGCCCTCAGCAGGAGAACTCAGCTCCCTCCCAGTCCTTGGGCAGGTCCAAGCCTTGCTGTGCCTCCACTGTCCCTCTTGTGCCTGCTTTGTCCAGGGGCCTGGGAGCATTTGGGCCCAGGGGACACACGGATGGCAGGGAATGGATCTCACAGGAGGAGATGCCATCCCTGCCCAGACCTTCCCCAGACCTGCAGGGAGAAGCTGCTGTTTTATTTCCTTCCCCAGCACCATCCCTGGGTGCAAGGCTGAGGTTTCTGTGTTGCTCCTGGCTGAGGAGGAACACCCAGGGCTGTGACAGTGACCTTGTCCTCACCCAGAAGGTCTGGCTCAGTTGGGACCGAGTCCTGGTGCTTTTGAACTCAGCAGGAGCCTGGCCTGGGGAAGGTTTATGGGATGAGTTTTGGCTGTCCTGATTGAAGCTGCTTCCAAAACTCAGTGAATGCCATTTCCAGCACTGGAACTGGGGCTCACATTTGCATCCAGTGCCTGCAAATCTCCCTCTGAGACTTTATAAACCTCAGCTGGGACTTTTATTTAATTTTGGCCACCCTGGGCACAAGCACCACGAGCATGGACACAGCCTTGTTTATCCCAATGCAAATGGGATGAGGAATTATTTTGTTCCAACCCCATCCTGAGCATCTGTGGGCTGAAAGGGACTTCGCTGAAAGTCAGCACGAGCTGGATTTACCTCCTCCCTGAATGAGCTTCATTAGCTCGTGCAGTCAGCTCCAGCTTTTAATGGATGCAGCAAATGGGAGAAATAAAATAAATACTACAATCAAAGTGCTTAAACCTACGCCTTGTCTATGCCAACACAAACCCTGAATGGGAGGAAGCATTAGGCTAAAAATAGATCCTCAAGCAAAATCCCAGAGCTTTTATTTTTTCTTGACTTTTTTTTTCTCTAGGTTCATACTGTAAAACATCTGCTGAACAGTTTCCTATAACTGTTTTTGGCTTTTAAATCAAAGAAAGAAGAAACAATGTCCCATTTTTGTAGAGAGAAAAGGAGGAGGGGAATAATAGACCTTCCTCTCAAAGGAGGATGACAATGAGGATAGAAATAGAAAAGGGAGAGCTTTGAAACATCTTGAGTCCAGACAAGGAGTGGGTGGATGGCAGGTTCAGGTACCTCTGCTTGCTTTGGCCGTTCCCATTCCAAGAGGGAGCTGGCAAAGTTGCTGACAGTCAAAAGGGAAGAGCCTCAGGCAGAGTGGAGGGTGAAAAGGGGCTGAAAGGGGGTGCAACAGGGCTGGGGGTGCAGGGGAAGGTGCAGGGAGGAGGAAAACGCTCATTATTTAGCAGGAGAGACGAGGAGGAGCTGTGTTCAGTCGAGCTGGCTCTTCCCCCAGCCCAGGAGAAAATTCCCTGCTCCTTCCAGGGCACGGTCCGAGCTCCCCGGGGTGTCCCACAGCTGCAGCCGCCCCCACCCCCCGCATCGGCCGGAGGGGTCCCCAGCCGGGCTGGGTGGCCCTGAGCTGCCACAGCGGGGCTCGGTTCCTCGCCAGCCTCGGGGAGTGCCCTGCCCGGGGCTGCTCCCTGTCCCTGCCCGAGGCCACGGGGCCCCTTCCCCGGGGAACAGGCAGTCCCCCGGGGAACGGAGCCCCTTCCCCGTGGGGACGAGCAGCCCCGGGGGGAACAGGCAGCCCCGGGGGGACGAGCAGCCCCGGAGGAACAGGCAGCCCCGTGGGGACGGAGCCCCTTCCCCGAAGGAACAGGCAGCCCCGGGGGGAACAGGCATCCCCGGGGGGAACAGGCAGCCCCGGGGGGACGGGCAGCCCCCGCTGTCACACCTTTCGGGCTTCTTGGCAGCGGTGCCTGCGCAAAAAAGCCTTTCCTGCCAAGTCACAGGATGCGATGACGGCGCGGCTGGGAAAAACTTCAAAACAGCCCAAACAATCGCAGATTGTCTGCGGAGAGCGGGCTCTAAAATTGGCTCCTTGGATTAGCACCAGGCTCACCCCTGGGGCCTTTGTCAGGAGCGCCGGGCTCGGCAGCGATGACGGAGAAGGATCTAATCTCGCTTCCTATCTGTGACACGGGTCGAGTTGAGCTCGGCTTTGCCGGCTGGGCTCGACCCACCGTGACCCATCCAGGCACCCAGACAGCGCCGGGGCCGGGAGCGGCTTCCCGCTGGTAGGAATCCCGCGGTGCCTATAGGAACTATATGACTCAGGAGGCAGCGATCCTTTTTGATTTATTTCCCTAAAAAAGTTGCTTAGGACCCTGCATCCCTATTGCTGTGCAGGTCTGGAGGGGGGGTGTGTGCAAAAATTGCTTTTTCTTAAATGGATTTAGCACATATTGGGCTGGATTTACTCCTTTGAGGTAAATCCCAGTTAGGCAGTGGTGGAGCCCCTCCTGTTCCCAGGAGTTTCTCAGCACCTTTGGTCCTGGGCTTGAGGGTCTCTGCCCCCAGGGCCCTGCCATCAGACCAGGACTGGGGTGAGGTAACACAGCCCCACGAGCCATGAACCTCTTTCCTGGCATCCTCCCGATCCCAGCACCCAGAGCTGCTCCTGAGGCTGCATTAAACACAGTCAGTGTGTGTGCAATGGCTCTGACAGACCCATGGGCTCATCCCTGGGCTGGGCACACTCTCTTCTCCCTGCCCCACACAGCAGCACCCCACCAGCATCCCTCTCCCAGCCCAACCCATCCCAGGAAACCTTGGACAAAAGAAACTCAGAACAGAATCCAGGAGCAGGGAAGTGGCGGGCGAGGGCTGTGTCAGACCAGCCGGATCCCCAGGAGGAAATAATTGGAACAAGGCTGCGGCACGTGCCGGGAGATGGGATGAGCCGGGAGATGGGATGAGCTGGGAGATGGGATGTGTTGGGAGATGGGATGTGTGGGGAGATGGGATGAGCCGGGAGATGGGATGTGTTGGGAGATGGGATGAGCCGGGAGATGGGATGAGCCGGGAGATGGGATGAGCCGGGAGATGGGATGTGTTGGGAGATGGGATGTGTTGGGAGATGGGATGTGTTGGGAGATGGGATGTGTCGGGGCAGCCGCTCCCTGCCAGCCCTCTGTGGGTGCTGCGGGCAGGGCCCAGCCTGCCTGCCCCAGCCCTGAGGTGGAGAGGGAGGGGAGACACCAGGAAATGGCATTTTGGTGGCAAAACCTCTCTGGGATTGAACTCCTGCAGTCTGCACAGAAGGGGCTTTGCTCTCCCTCAATCCTGCCAAAGGGAAAACAACATTCCAGGCACTTCCCAAGCACCCAGAAACACTTCTTAGAATACACCTTCTCCTCCAGGCCTGGAGGGGCTCCAAACCTTAAAGACCTGCTCTGAGGCCCATTTATCCACCCTGGCTCTGCAGGAGAGGAGCTGTAGAGGGTGGGGACAGGGAACATCCCTTCCCCCATGCTGGTACAGATTCCAGTGCCAGGGAGCTGTGGGGGGAACCTCAGCTCTGGGACAAATGTGGAAAATGCATTTCAGCTCTGAGAGGCCTTCTGGGATTTGGGAGGGCAACGGTGAGGGGCAAAATCATTTGTCTTTTCAGGAGAATGAGCCCCTGTGTGTGTGCAGGTGCTTGGGGCTCTCAGAGAGGGGGGGGAGAACTCAGAGCCTGATCAGTCAAAACCCCCAGGAACTGATGGAGGAACAGGGTCTGGGGGGTAGTGGGCTCCCCAGCCCCAAGCAGCCACACCAAGGGCAGAAGCACATCCCTCTTTCCCAGAGAGACTCCATCCACGTGCATCCACGGGACAACTTACTGGGTTTGGGTCTGTGCAGGGGCAAGCACAGGAATGTCTTTGTACCTTCAAGTGCCCCCCGGTGGGCAGGACACCCCGATGCTGCACCACGGGGGGCAGGGGGGAAGCCCCCGGGGGCCCCCTGGAGTTGCAGCCCCTCCAGCTCAGGGTGCCCTGCCCCCTGCTCGGGATGTGACGGAGGTGGAGGTGGTGCCAGGAGGTGGTGCCAGGAGATGGTGCCAGGAGGTGGTGCCAGGAGTGTTCCTGCAAAGGCACATTCACGGCATGGGTTTACATTCCTGCAGCAGTGCCTTTGCCAGAGCGCTGATTGCAAGCAAAGGTTTGCAGCTTGGAAACTTGGAAGGCTCTGACTGTTTTCACTCTCTCTCCCAGGCTCTTTCATTCATGCTTCCTCCCTCTTTTCCCCAGTGCATTTCTCACTCACGCTCTCATTCATGCTCTCTCGCTCATTCTCATTTTCCTGGCTGTATTTTTAGCTCCCTCGTCGTTCGGAGGATGTGAACATTATCCCTGAGTCATGACTTTGTGAGGAAACAGGCAGCCAGGGTTTCCATTACAGCCCGGGAGGGCTCTTATCAGCTGCAGCGCAGGCTTGTGGGGAGGGGGCTTTATCTCCCGGCTCCTCTCCTCTTCCTTTCTCTCCAGCTGCTGCAGCTCCGGCCCCTCTCGGAGCCCACGAGGCTCATCCCCCCGGGCCGCGTCGTGTCGCGGAGCCCAATGAGTTAAATGAAGATTGGCAGCCAGGAAATGGGAGTAAAGCGCGAGGGCCAAAGAGCATCCTCCATCCTGCATCCCCGGGGCTGGGGTGGCCGCCGCCGGGATTGCAGCCAGGGAAAAGGTGTCTGCCAGGGCTCTGACACCGAAATTCCCAGCCCGTGCAAACAAACATGAGGTAATGGCACCTGGGGGCTTATCCAGCTTGCTCTGCCTTTGGAAAACACGACCTCCCCCCGGGTGTTTCAATCTGGCTCGAGAGGAGGTTGAAGCCCCAGCAGAGTTTACACCGGCTCTGTTCCCACACGGGGATGAGCCGTGGAAATAAAGAACGTCCCCCGTTGGGAATGCTCGGAGCCAGTCGTTAATGTGGGCTTTGTTCCCGAGTGCCAGTGACACACCGCACGTTTCGGAGCTGTCCTCTGGAGACAACCACCCCCTCCCCCTGGAGAGGAGCAGCCTCCCGGCACAGCCTGCCCTGCCCTCGGGTGACATCACGGCTCGTTTCCAAGTGACCCCGGGTCGCTGCGGGGGGAGGAGGATGCCGGCGGGCACATTTCGGCCCGTCTCGAGGCAGGCTTGTGCATCACGACTCGGCTTGGCTAATCCGGCCTCTGTGCTGCTCGTGAGGCTCAGCTTCACCTTTTCATGACATTCGGGCTGTTTTCGGCTCACTTCCTGCGACTTTCCTCTCTAACCTTTATGTTATCTCCCTGATACTCTCTCCTCCCTTTTCCACCCATCTGCTTATTTTAGCTGCCTCTTCCTGCCTGCGCGTGTGGCTGTGCCCTGCCCTGCTCCCCTCCTGTGCCCTGCTCCTCTCCTGTGCCCTGCCCTGCTCCCTCCTGTGCCCTGCTCCTCTCCTGTGCCCTGCCCTGCTCCCCTCCTGTGCCCCCTCCGGGGCAGAGAGGGGTCACTCCCCTGCCCTCACCTCCAGGGGGGAGTTTGGCCCCATTTTCATGCTTTCCAAATGATGGAAGTAAATCCCCCTCCCGCCTCCCCTCCTGCCTCCCTGCTGCACTCTCATCCTCCCCAAATGTGGCTTCACCCCCCAACCCTGCTCAGGAGCAGGACCCTTTGCCCCTTTTTCCATGCACCCTGCAGGGCGTGGAAGGTCCCTGCAGCCTTTTCCTCCAGCACGGACTGGCTTGTGGTTATCCCAAAAAACCCTGGCTGCAATGTGCATTCTGGACACCTACACTGGTGTTCAGCATCAGAGTGCCCCTTCCAAGCAGTTAAAACTGATCCTTGTGGTCCTCTGTCCCCTTGGAGATGGTCCCAGTCCTTCATCCCCTTGGAGATGCCATTCCAGGATCTGGATCCTGCTGTATCCAGCCCATTTGTCCACCACAGGACAACAGAGCAGATGTCCCCAGGCACTGCCAGAGAGATGAAAGGCTGACATGAGATCAAGAACCAGCTCAAGAAACTCAAGGAAGAAAAATCCACTGAGGGACAATTTGGGTCAGGAAATCCCAGTGCTGTGGCTCTCAGTGCTCAGGGAGGATACTGGGCATGGACCAGGCCTTTGCTTCTCCTTTTATCTCTGGCTCTCAGATGGCAGCTTTCTTCCCTGGCATGGGGGAAAAGAGACCTGGGGAGGAAAGAGGGAAATTTTTCCGTCTTGGGCCATGCCAAGACATGACATGGTGAGGGGGATGCTGGTGGTGCAGGGAATGACACCCTGGGGGGACATGGAGGGAGGTCAGAAGCAGCAGGAGCTTGGAGAGCTCCACGGTCCTGTTTGTCCAAGAAATGAGCCCTTTGCAGCCCCAGAGTCAAAACACTCCACCAGTGGAAGCCAGGACTTCCTGGGCTGGGCCCTGTTGCTAAATAAAAGACAAAAGAAAGAGTAATTAGGTGCTATTAATTGTTGTCAAGAGGATTTTTGCTGGCAGCCAGCACTCCTCTCTGGCCTGGCCTGGCCCTGCACGGCTGCAGTAACACCCACGGAGGGGCTGCTTTATTTTCAGTGCCCTGCTCACCCCTTGGCTCCCAGGCCCGGTGGCTGCCAACCCTCCCACCCTCTCCATCTCCTCTGGCCGTGCTCACACAGAGGCCAGGAGAGGACAACCAGGGACCCAGGGGAGCCAGGAACAGCAAATCCACCAGTGCTCCAAGCATCCCAGCCCTGGGAATCTCAACTGCTGTGTTTGTGAGGGCATGAAATGCAAGGTATAAGTCAGGAATGTGTAAATGATTTTCCTCTGAGGAAAGGCTGAGAGAACTGGGATTGTTCAGCCTGGAGAAGAGAAGGCTCCAGGGAGACTTGAGAGCCCCTTGCAGGGCCTAAAGGGGCTCCAGGAGAGTTGGAGAGGGACTGGGGACAAGGGATGGAGGGACAGGACACAGGGAATGGCTTCCCACTGCCAGAGGGCAGGGACAGATGGGATATTGGGAAGGAATTGTTCCCTCTGAGGGTGGGGAGGCCCTGGCACAGGTTCCCCAGAGAAGCTGTGGCTGCCCCTGTATCCCTGGAAGTGTCCAAGGCCAGGTTGGACAGGGTTTGGAGCAACCTGGGCTAGTGGAAGGTGTCCCTGCCCATGGCAGGGGGTGGGACTGGGATGGGCTTTAAGGTCCCTCCCAACCCAAACCATTCTGGGATTCTCTGGAAATACTTGTGGTGCCTTTGGCTTTGAGAGCAGTGGGAGGGGTGAGTCCTGCAGACACTGGAAAGATCCTCTGTCCCTGCCATTTACCTGAGCTCTGGATTCTGTGCTTGCCCATTAGAGTTTATTAATTGTGATGGCTGTTATTTTGCTGTGTGATGAATGCAGCCCTTTGGAGGCCTTGGGACAGTGCCGAGAACCACGGGCAGTTCAAAAACAAGGATTCAAATGCTGAGGCTCTGCTTTCTCTCCTGCCTTGGTGGGGAAAAACCCCCCTGGCTTTCATCACCAAGGGAGGCTCAACCAGCAGCTGTGTCCCCCTGGGCTTTCTCTGGGAGCTTTTACTGGGATCCTGAAATAGAGAGAGTAAGTTTAAATTGGAAATCAGGAAGGAATTCTTCCCTGGCTTCCCTGGCTGTGGCTGCTCCATCCCTGGAAGTGTCCAAGGCCAAGCTGAATGGGGCTTGGAGCAACCTGGTGTAGTGGAAAGTGTCCCTGCCCATGGCAGGGGATAGAATGAGAAGATCTTTAAGGTCCCTTCCCACCCAAACCATTCTGGGATTTGACAATCCTGATCAAAACCATCACAGATTTGCAAGGCTCAAGCATGGAGCTGGTTCCCAAGTTGGAGAAGGGGATGCAAGGAGGGGCTGCAGCCCCAGGGGGAGGAAATAAGAGGATTTGAGGCTCAGACTTCATCTTTTTCCAGATTATTTTGATTTTTCCTTCAGTCCTGCTCAGAAACTCCCAATTCCCACTCCCTCCTCTCAGACCCCTGTGTTTCCTCCTCTCTGGAGCCCACAGGGAAGGTTGGGAGGGAGCAGCCCCTCCTGGGGCACACACAGGGGACTCAGAGCCCTGGCAAACCACCCCCCTGGGAAGCACACACGACCACAGCCTCCACCCCAAAGAGGAAGGAGCATCTTTTGGGGACACCTTCCCACCTCAGACCATGCTGGGGTTTGGGGAATCTCCACTTCTCATAGAGATCTTCACTGCAACCCATGACCAAACACCACCTTGTCACCCAGCCCATGGCACTGATGCCACATCCACTCTCACCTTAAACACCTCCAGGGACACTGACTCCACCCCCTCCCTGGGCAGCCCATTCCAATGGCTGAGCACCCTCCCTGGAAAGAATTTCTTCCTAATATCCAACCTAAACCTCCCCTGGCACAGCTGAAGACCCAGCCCTCTTGTCCTACTGCTGGTTCCTGGGAGAAGAGCCCGACCCCCCCTGGCTCCCCCCTCCTGTCAGGGAGTTGCAGAGAGTCAGGAGGTCTCCCCTGAGCCTCCTCCTCTCCAGGCTGAGCCCCCCCAGCTCCCTCAGCCTCTCCTCACAGCACTTGTGCTCCAGTCCCTTCCCCAGCCTCGTTGCTCTTCTCTGGACCTGCTCCAGCCCCTCCATGTCCTTCTTGAGCTGAGGGCCCAGAGCTGGACACAGCACTCCAGGGGTGGCCTCACCAGTGCTCAGTCCAGGCCAACAATCACTGCCCTGCTCCTGCTGCCACACTCTTCCTGAGCCAGGCCAGGATCCATTGGCCCTCTTGTCCCCCTGGGCACACTCTGGCTCCTGTTCAGCTCCTTGTCCATCCCCACTCCCAGCTCTTTCCTGCCTGGCTGCTCTCCAGCCACTCTGGCCCAGCCCAGGGGGCTCCAGGGGGTTGTTGTGGCCAAAGGGCAGGACCCGGCCCTTGGCCTGGTTGACCCTCATCCCCTTGGAATCAGCCCATGGATCCAGCTTGGCCAGGTCCCTCTGCAGAGCCCTCCTGCCTTCCAGCACATCAACACACCCCCTAGCTTGGTGTCATCTGGAAATTTGCTGATGGTGGATTCAATCCCCTCATCTAAATCATCAATAAAGATATTAAACAGAACTGGGCCCAGCACTGATCCCTGGGGGACACCACTAGTGACTGGATCCCAACTGGATGCAGCTCCATTCCCCACCACTCTCTGGACCTGACCCTCCAGCCAGTTCCTGACCCAGCACAGAGTGCCCCTGGCCAAGCTGTGGCTGCAGCTTTTCCAGGAGTGTGCCATGGGAGACGGTGTCCAAGGCTGTGCTGAAGTCCAGACAGACACATCTACACCTTCCCCTCATCCACCAGGCAGGTCACCTGGTCAGGAAAGGAGATCAGGTTGGTCAGACAGGACCTGCCCCTCCTAAACTCGTGCTGGCTGGGTGTGAGCCCTTGTCCATCCTGCAGGTGCTGTGGGACTGCACTGAGGATGATCTGCTCCATCTGCTCCAGAACCTTGCCAGGCACTGAGCTCAGGCTGACAGACCTGGAGTTTCCCAGGTCCTCCTTGCAGCCCTTTTTGTGGATGGGTGTGACATTCACCAACTTCCAATCATCTGGGACCTCCCCAGTGAGCCAGGGCTGTTGGGAAACAATGGAGAGTGGCTTGGTGAGCTCTTCCACCAGCTCCCTCAGCACCCCAGGGTGGATTCCATCTGCTCCCATAGACTTGTGAGGATCCAAGTGGCTCAGCAGGTCACTGACTGTTCCCTCCTGGATTACAGGGGGGCTGTTCAGCTTCCTGTCTCTGTCTACCAGCTCCAGAAGCCAGCTGTCCTGAGGACAACCTGTCTTACTGTGGAAAACTGAGGCAAAGAAGGTGTTAAATACGTCAGCCTTTTCCCTCCTCTTTGGTGACTATGTTCCCCTCCATGTACAATAAAGAATGGAGGTTTTCCTTGTCCCTCCTTTGCTACTGATGTATCTGTAGAAAGACTCTTTGTTATCCTTCGCAGAAGTGGCAAGATTGAGTTCCAGTTGTGCCTTTGTCTCTCTAATTTTCTTTCTACATGACCTAACTATATTCCCAAACTCTTCCTGAGTAGCTGGCCCTTTTTTCCATAGTTGGTAAGCTCTCTTTTTCCCCCTATTTCCTTTAAAATCTCCCTGTTCAGCCAGGCTGGTAGCCTTCCCCCTTGGCTCGCCTTTTGGCAGAGAGAGACAGCTGCTCCTGTGTGTTCAAGACTTGCTTTGGAAGCATGTCCATCCCTTCTGGACCCCTTTGTTTCCCAGGGCTGTTTCCCAGGGTACCCTCTGAACCAGTTTTCTGAATAGGCCAAAATCTGCCCTCTGGAAGTCCAGAGTGGAGGTCTTCTACCATGGCAGCCCAGAGTTTGCTCCCATTCTGAAATCCTAGGACGTGGGTTTGCCTCTTCAACCCCCCAAACCTTTGCAGTCCACCTCCAAAAGCACTTCTTTGTTCATTCGCGGCGGGGGCCGGGCAGCACCTTCGCAGGAGCCGCGTCTCCCGCAGCCGAGGCGCCGTTCCGAGGGATGCTTTGCTCCGAGCAAGAGGGATCCCTGCATGTCCCGAGCGCCTCAGGAAGCTCAAGCACGCCTCCTGAAGGCAATCCTCACCCAGGGTCCCCCCAGCTCCCGTGAGCTCCCCGCAGGCAAAATAAGGGGGGTCCGCGCTCCCCTGACAAAAGAAGTTTATCGTGCTCGAGCAAATCACGGCCCTGTCGTGCGGTTTGTGCTCGCGGGGCTCAGGTCAGGAGCACCCAGACGGGGTGTTATCCTGCTTTTCTGGGCTATTTTTGGCCCCCTGGCAGCATCTGGAGAAGCTCACAGTCTGTAGGCTGTTTATCTCTGCGGCACATCTGTAGGGCAGGGAAGTGCTGTCCCCCCCTCTCCCCCGGAGGAAAGGAGGGGATTTACTTCGCAAGCGGTCGGGAGCTGAGCTGTGGGGAGAGGTCAAGTGTCTGGGCTCTGAAAACAGCAGTGCCAGTGCAGGCACCTCCCCGGAGCAATGTCAGAGCATCACAACCCCGGAGGGGGCACAGGACCCCAGACTGCTCTGGTTGGAAGGGACCTTAAAGCCCATCCAGTCCCACCCCCCGCCATGGGCAGGGACACCTTCCACCAGCCCAGGTTGCCCCAAGCCCTGTCCAACCTGGCCTTGGACACTTCCAGGGACCCAAACCCACAGCAGGATTAACTGACTCAGGCAGGTCCATGCAGGACCTAGAGAGGCAAAACAGGACAAAGCCCCATTTCTACTGCACGCTCACCA
>NC_087571.1:900000-1084552 GCF_036250125.1 Pseudopipra pipra | reverse complement strand
TTTCTTTCTTTCTTTCCCTCTTTCTTTCCCTCTTTCTTTCCCTCTTTCTTTCCCTCTTTCTTTCCCTCTTTCTTTCTTTCCCTCTTTCCCTCTTTCCCTCTTTCTTTCCCTCTTTCTTTCTTTCTTTCTTTCCCTCTTTCTTTCTTTCCTTTGGAAATGAAAGAAGACATTTTCCCAGTCTCCCTTCCCTTTGCTATCAGCAGCCAGTCAGTCCCATTTACAAGTCCTCATCCATCAGCACAAACGTTTGGGTTGCAGCGTTCTGGGTTTGTTTAAATCTAATTAAAAAGAGGAGGAAATGTAGAGGCACTTCTTCAGTGATGAAGCAGCTTGTTTTGAAGGTTCAAGTGGATCTGAGCTCTTTAAGACCGTTTTAAACTGTCAACTTCACCTAAAAGACTTAACCTTACATGAAAAAGCGTCTGAGCTGCAGCAGAGCCGGGAGTGCTCCGGGTGCGTCCCATTATTTTTCGTTGGGTTTTTCTTTTTTTCAGGGCTAAATGTATGCAAATACTTTACATCGTGCTTCTCTCTGGAGTGACACTCTGCTTCCCTGCCTTTCTGGAAGTGTTTGAAGCCCGCAGGCGGCTGTGGTTGAGCAGCATCCCCGGGAGCCGCCTGCCGCCGTCCGGCCGCACTGCAATCCGGCTGGATCCCCAACTCCCGGAACGTCAGGGATGAGCCACAAACCACCCTCCTCTCACCGAGCTCGCAGATCTGGCAGGTGCAGAAAGGCTCGTGGCTGAATAAAAGCTTCTTTTCTGCCTCTTTTCTCCTTCAGGGAGGCAGAAGTCAGAGGGAACACGCCCTTTTCCTATTAAATCAGCTAGAAAACAGGTCCGAGGTTTAGTTTTACTGCACCAGGCAGAGCAGGCAAGTTTCATCATCCTTCTGGGACAGGTCACCTCGTGGGGGCGTGTTGGCAGTGAGTGCAAAGGACTGAGCCTGACACGAGCTGACACTCAAGGCAATGTCCCGAATCTTCCCCAGACCCTCTTTCCCCCTCCCCAGGGCCATCCCATGGCAGCAGAGCTGGGCAGCCACACTCAGGCTGAATGGGCCGTGTCAGAGCATTTCTCCACACTGGCACCTCTGGGTGGCACCTCCAGCACCCCACGTAGGGCTGCAACCCACATCCCACATTGCCCTGCCTGCCCCCAGGGTCCCTGTCTGGCCCTCTGAACTCTTCTCCCACCTGAAGTCCAGAGAAGAGACAATTTACTGTGTAATGGCATCGCTTCAGGTCCCAGTGACAATAAATCCGTGGGCACTGGGAGCTTCCCCAGCAGTTCAAGGTTTTCCCGTCCCCCAGGGCACTGCTCTTTTACCGGCACGTGAAGAGCCCCACACTTTGGCTGCAGATCTGAACTTTCAGAGATCTTAAAGCCAGAAAGGACCATAGATTATCCAGGCTGACTTCCTGTCTAACACAGGCCATATGAGTCCATCCCCTTATTCTTGCTCTGAGCCCAATAATTTCTGCTTGGCTGTACATCTCTTCCAAACAGGCATCCGGTCTTGATTTAAAGACTTCAAGAGATGGAGAATCCATCACTTCCCGTGGCAGCTTGTGCCAATGGTTATTTCCAATAAAGGAGGAAGCTATTTAGAGCTGGGCTTATATGTCAGAATCCTCTCTCAGGGTAAAGAATGGCTCACAGGCTGCTCACCCGTAAAACAAAGGCACAAAGCAGTCACTGAAGAAGGATCTTGCCCCAAAAGCGAGTCTGTTCTTTCCCACTGTTGCAGCTGATGTATCTTAAGTTGGTCTTTTCTCTATGAGCATCATCTTCCATGCCCATGGTGGCTGTGAAAACGTTCATTACCAGTGGGTTCTTTTTCTCAGAAACAACCCAGCACGTTTTGCCAACACACACATTTCCCAAGAAATCCTCCCTGGGAGTGTGTGGCCACCCTGGGCCTTCCACGGGTGGAGAGAGAAGATGTTCTGCAGAAAACACCTCCATGGCTCCCCCAGTCTCCATGATATCCATGGATCTCTCAGTCTCCATGACATCCATGGCTTCCCAGTCTCCATCACATCGATGGCTGCCTCCAGCCTCTGTGACATCCATGGATCTCCCCAGTCTCCATGACATCCATGGATCTCCCCAGTCTCCATGACATCCATGGATCTCCCCAGCCTCCATGACATCCATGGATCCCCCCCCCCCAGTCTCCATGACATCCATGGATCTCTCAGTCTCCATGACATCCATGGATCTCTCAGTCTCCATGACATCCATGGCTTCCCAGTCTCCATCACATCCATGGCTGCCCCCAGCCTCTGTGACATCCATGGATCTCTCAGTCTCCATGGCAACCATGGATCCCCCCCCCCCAGTCTCCATGACATCCATGGATCTCCCCAGTCTCCATGGCAACCATGGATCCCCCCCCAGTCTCCATGACATCCACGGATCTCCCCAGTCTCCATGACATCCATGGCTGCCCCCAGCCTCTGTGACATCCATGGCTCCCCCAGTCTCCATGACATCCATGGATCTCTCAGTCTCCATGACATCCATGGCTCCCCCAGTCTCCATGACATCCATGGATCTCTCAGTCTCCATGACATCCATGGATCTCTCAGTCTCCATGACATCCATGGCTTCCCAGTCTCCATCACATCCATGGCTGCCCCCAGCCTCTGTGACATCCATGGATCTCTCAGTCTCCATGGCAACCATGGATCTCTCAGTCTCCATGACATCCATGGCTCCCCCAGTCTCCATGACATCCCTGGATCTCTCGGTCTCCATGACATCCCTGGATCTCTCAGTCTCCATGACATCCCTGGATCTCTCGATCTCCATGGCATCCATGGATCCCCCAATCTCTCTGACACACATCCGTGGATCCCCCAGTCTCCATGGTCTCCCAGACTCTTTCCCATCCTCCTGCCTCCAAGCCAAGGCACGGAGGAGAAGGGAGGAGCCCATGGGTTATCAGGATGGACATGTGGACACCTGGGTCTACGTCAGCCTTTCCAGGTTTTTTGAGTTCCCATCCCTCAGCTCCGGAGTGGGACGGGCCGTGGCCATGGCCCAGCTGGCTGAGCCTCGGCCTGGCCGGGCCGGGCAGCTCAGGGGAGCTGAGGGAGGAGCTGGGAGAGCTGATGCCCAGCAGGACTGGGCCGTGGAGTGGGACACGTGTCCACTCTGTGCTACCAACCTGGACTCATCCTGAATCCTACATTCCCTTCAGGGCTGACAGGGGACTGGTTCTTGGGCTCATTCAGAGGACCAAGGCATGGCCCTGCTGACACCCCAGAGTGTCCTGCTATGGACCAGACCTGGGAGCTGTCCCAGTTTCTGTCCCAGTGCCACCAGAGTGTGCAAACCCGGCCGTTCCTGTAACCCCTGTTACTGAGTTATTTATATCCATATAATATACATTATTTGGTGCTTCCTGTTCTATTAAAGGGCTCCAGGTCCCCAAGACATTTCCAGAGCAGTGAAGCAGTGAGAGCCACGGGAGCTCCTGGAGCATCCAGGCTCTCCACACCTGGAGCGATGTAGGAGCGGGAGGGAGGGATGGGAGTTGCTCTTGACAACTTAATGCACTGAGATAAAAATTTGTGCACGTCTGGGAGGGCTGCCCAGGCTCTCAGTGAGGAGATTTGGCGCCCACTGAGCACCTGTAGGAATCAACCTGGAACTGCAACTGTGGGAACTCGCTTGTTCCAATGGATTAAACAAATCTTCCTTCGCTGGAGGAGAATTCCCAGCTTGGCTGATAATCCATCTGGCAAAAAGAGCTGGACAAGATCTGAGCCAAACCCACAGATATTTTTAACCCTTGCAATATGTCTGGCACCGGCTGGTGGGGACAGAGCTGCCCTCAAATCTCAGCTTTCTTAGATCTTCCAAAATCAGACGAGAGAGATCTCTGGGATGAGGGAAAATGTCTCATGTGGTCTCAGTTCCTCAGCTGATTGACAGAGCCCCCCAGCCCAGATACCACAGGCAGGGCAAAATATGGCATCCAAATCCATCGAGGAAGTTTGCTGTTTGATAACCACATCCTCTGGAGGGGACAGGGCTGCTCAGAAATAGGGCAGTGGGAGGAGCAGGACTCCCACATCCCCTCTTCCCCCCTGACAAACGGACCCAATTTCTGCCCCCGCTTGTCAGAATTTCTTCCCCATCCAACGGGATCTGAAACAACAAGGGATTTTTCAAAGAAGCACGTTTGGCCTCGGTATAAATGTTGTTTTTCCGAGCTGCCACAAGGTGCCAGCATTTCAGAGTGTTCTGGGAGCCAGGCGGCGGCAACTCAGCGCGGGCTGGACCCCGCTCTGCTCCACCAGCTCCCCCCGGGGCCGTCACAGAGCCCTCTCTGTCCCCATGGATTCGGTATGTTAGGGGGCAAGGGTGGGGAAGGAGGAGGAAAGTGTCTTCATGGAAGGTGGAGGAAAGCACCTTCATGGAGAGGTGGAGGAAAATATCTTCATGGAGAGGTGGAGGAAAGCATCTTCATGGAGAGGTGGAAATCGTTGCTGTCTGGGCTGCAGACCTTGGCTTGAGCAGTTTTGGGGCTGCCCTGTGTGAGCAGCCCATGGCTCCCCTGTTGGAGGCACATGCAGGTGCTGGATGGAAGGATGTTCCCTGTGCCCATGAGGACCGTGGTTTCTCTGACTGGGCTGGGCTGCCTCCTTCCAAGCTCAAAGGAAACATCCTCCTGCTCCAAGACTGTGCAAATGCTCCTGCTGGATCTGTTTGGGCAGCATTGTAGCACTTGCAGTGGGAGTTTTCCCTCTCACTTCCCCAAACTGAGACAAACGAAGCAGTTCTGCATTTTCTCATCTCGCTTGTCTCTCTGGCAGGGACGTTCCCCTGGCAGCCCTGGGGAGCTCACAGCCCTCTTTCAGTTCTGTTCATGCCCCATCTGACCAAGTGCCCTTCTCCCTGAGCCCTCTGGCAGGTCCCAGCAGGAGAAGAAGGACTCTGTGGACTCAGTCCTTCTTCAGGAATTGCTGCCCTGAGGCACAGGAGACTCCTGGATGTCCCCTAAATCTTACAGTGCCACCAAGAAGGAGCAGTTGGTGGGGTTTTACAACCTAGTTGAGGTTTCTTCCTCTTGTGGAAAGATATACAAGAAATACAGCTTCTCCATCAGGCTGATAACCTTCTGACACCCCCCTCCCCCCCCCCCCCCCCCCCCCCCCCCCCCCGAGTGCACCAGCAGTGCCCTGCAAGCCTTTGGTAATTCCTCTAATCCTCCACACATCCCAATCCCCAGATAGGCACTAACAATCCATCCCTTCTGCAGGGAGCTGAGCCACCTGGGAGATGGGATGCAGCAACCTGCTATGGCACCTGAAACCCTCAGGGGCTCCGTGATCCTTCTGTAAGTCCTTGAAAGCCCCATCCATGGTGACTGATGAGCTGAAGACATCCCCCTGGCACCCCTCAACAGCTCTCTCCAAAACAAGATCCAGTCCCGTTTCATCCCCCTCCCTTCTCTATCCATTCCCCTGGAGATGGGGAGATGGGAGAATTAACACACTTGTTTCTATAAGTATGTATTTCTTCCCCTCCTGGCTCACTTCAGGGATCTTGTCTCCCACAGAGAGGGATAAGGAAGATAATTGAAGTTGATGGGCAATATGGTAAAAACACAAATCCCCTTTTGGTTTGAGGGAAGACAGAGCAGCCAGCTGGTTTGGAGCTTTACTGCTCCGACCACAGCACGGGAGGACAATTTGGCTTGGGAATATTCCTTTGCAATCACGGAATTCCTCACCTCCCTGCAGCAAATCAGGATTGATGTCAGCAGAGCAACCTCAACTTTCACAACCCGAAGCCCAGGCCAAGGACTTTTTGTGCCTTGACACGAGTTTTACACTCTCCAGTCCCCCAGCACTCTGCTCTCCGTGGAGGTGTGGGATAAATTCCCTGTTTCTCTTCTGGAGCAGCGAGCCCCGGCTTTGTCAGTGAATATTCAGGGAGACAGACACTGCTTCCAGACAATGCTGTCTCCAGAAAGGAGAGCTGGGCCAGCGGGGCTGTGGAGGAAGGACTTGCCTGCTCCCTGCAGGCGGGTGGTTCAAACCACAGCTGCAGAGCTGCCCTGGGGCTGGTGACACACGGGGGATGCTCCCAAATGGAGCTTGGCCACAACCCTGCACGGTTTTTTTTCCACACACACATTACAAATGGACTTCTCAGCTCAAAAGTGGAAAACCAAATGTTTTCCCTTATGCCCCTCATTTTTTTTTGTTAAGGATTGGGTTGTCTCTTTTCTTTAAATAAACTACTGATTTGTAGTTTCCTACCAGTGTTTCTGCTCTGCAGTTGAGGCGAGCCTGTGAAATCTTTGCACTCAGAAAATAAAGTGGGATTTCATCATCACCTTTCTTCAGGGAAAACTTCCAGCCAGGACTTTACTACGTGGCACTTGGAGCACGCTGGAGAGGAGGACATGGAGCAGAGCCTACCAAAGCCAAACCTCAGACTTAACCCCGCTGATTATTCATCTCCTTCTGTACCACTTCTCAAAACTAGGCTTCCTGGCACTGGGAGACACTGGAAGTTGCCCGGTTTAACTGGGGCCATGGCAGGACAGCCACAGGGTGCCACTGAGTACCAGCAGAAAAGCAGCACAGATGCCAAAACATCTGGATTGTGCAGCAAAAGATGTGCCAGAGCCATTCCTGCTCCTTTCTCTGCTGCTTTGTCACTAACACAACACAGAAGGGCCTACAGAACAAACATGCTGCTGCCAGATGTTTAGAACATCTGCTCAGACCAATAAAGCAAAAACAACAACAAAAAATAACCGTGAAAAGAAAGGGAAAGAAGGAGCATCCACGGATCCTGCAGGGCGCAGTCTGTGTTTGCTGGGATGTGGTGGGACTGCCCACAAAAGCCTCATGGCATGGTGACACCACAGGTGCTCCCAGGGAAAAGCATTTCTGTCCCCAGGGATGTGAGAGCCACGGGGGTTTGGACACCCCTCTCCCAGGGGTGACCCCATGGATTTCTGTGTCCCTCCTGCTGCCTGGGTGTCTCTGCTGGACACTCATTCCCGCTCCATGTGTACATGACATCATCCTGCCTGTGTTCATGGCAGCCCTGGGGGGTGAGGAAGTGTTCTCATTCCCTGCTGCAAACCCATCCCAAAGTGCAGAGAGGCCCTGGCACAGGCTGGGGCAGTGCTCTGGAGCTCCACAGGTACGGTTTGGGAAGCCAACAAGGAGCAAAGCACCACAGGGAGCTGGACACTGAGGGGCTGGAGCGTGTCCAGCTGGGGAAGGGACTGGAGCACAAGTGCTGTGAGGAGAGGCTGAGGGAGCTGGGGGGGCTCAGCCTGGAGAGGAGGAGGCTCAGGGGAGACCTCCTGACTCTCTGCAACTCCCTGACAGGAGGGGGGAGCCAGGTGGGGGTCGGGCTCTTCTCCCAGGAACCAGCAGTAGGACAAGAGGGCTGGGTCTTCAGCTGTGCCAGGGGAGGTTTAGGTTGGATATTGGGAAGAAATTCTTTCCAGGGAGGGTGCTCAGCCATTGGAATGGGCTGGGCAGGGAGGGGGTGGAGTCCCCATCCCTGGAGGTGTTTAAGGTGAGACTGGATGTGGCATCAGTGCCATGGGCTGGGAACCACGGTGGGGTTGGGTCATGGGTTGGATTTGATGATCTCAGAGGTCTTTTCCAACCTGGTTGATTCCGTGGTTCTGTGATTCTGTGGGTGGCTCCTGGCACAGCACCTCTCCCAGGAGCACCCACAGAGAGCATCCGGGAGTGGAAACCCAAGAGCCTCGAGCCCAGACTGAGGTGAGTCCTTTCTGGGATGGTCTGAGCACTGCCCAGTCCGTGGGGTGTCCCTGGGAACTCTGTGCTCTGGCAGGTCTGTCAGTGCCCATTTTGGGCCCCACGGAAAGGGAAGCTCCCTGGGTTACAGCAGCACCTCAAGGCTGGTGCAATCCCCCCTGGGTACGTCCTGCCCTGGCTTTGTGCCCAGGGGAACCTCAGCTCTACCAAAGTGGGGCCAGTTCTCAGCTTCCCCCAGAGCCCCAGCCCACCTCCTGCACTGTTTAAAGTCCTTGGTTTCAGCTCAGCCCCTGAGCCCTCCAGGTGTAAACCCATGTGAAAACACCCCCCCTTTCCCCAGGCTGGCTTTGCAGTCAGTGCCAGGTCTGAGGGCATTAGACCCCAGCCTGGGCCGTGCCTCCACGTGCCTCTGTGGCCACTCCTTGGGCCTGAATCTGCCTCCAAGTTTGTGCCAGAGCATGTGGCTGGTTAAAGAAAGCCCAGTAACCACAGCTGACAGGTTGTGACTGGGTCATAGAATCATGGAATCCTGGAATCTTGGAGTCACAGACTCATGGAATGTTCATAGAATCATTAGAATCATTAATGTTAGAAAAGACTCTTTAGAAGGTCTGGATCATCTTACACGTCCTTCACACCTCAGCTGAGTGTTGGATCTGCTCACCAGAGCAGTGTGCCACGATGCTGGAGCCAGACAGTGGGATAGTTTGTCTTGCTTGGTCTGAGCTTTGCTACAGCTGGGAGCTGAACCCAATCCCTGCTCAAAGCAGCTGCCCCCAAGAGAGTGACCCCCATCCCACCCCTCCTGGCTGGGGACAAGGATCCCTGGAGCAAAGCCAGGGGACAACATGTCACAGGAGGGCACTGGCACCTCCCAGCCACTGCTGTGGTAGGTTTTACATATGTAAATATACACTTATATATATATATATATATATATATATATATATATATATATAAACTCTGAAGTCAGGAGAAATGAATCATTTGGCAGAGGTGCAGCTCTGGTTTGGTGACAGGCTCTGGCTTCCAAGCAGCTCTCCCAGAGAGCCTGGAACCAGCAGAGCAAAGAAAAACACCTCTGATGGGCAGAGAGGCTGGTGGGTCCCAGCAGGAGGAAGCCAGAGCAAAAGGCTGCAGAGGTGACCTCAGTGGGCAATAGAAAGGCAAGAGCAGTGCTGCTTCCAACTTAAATAAAGACAGATATTCCACTCAGTGCCTCCCAACCAGCCTCTCTGGAGCTGCCCATGCTCATTCCTCCACAGTCATTTAAAAAGGCCCAGGCAGAACTGCAGAGAGATTACCAGACCCCAGCAAACCTGATTGACTTGCCACTCTACCCAGGTTTGAGCTCTACCCTCTGCATCATTGAATTCCCCTGGAGCAAGGAGTTAAGTAAAATAAACAAGGAAAATCAGAGTTTTAGTGCTCAGGGAGCAGAAACTGGGTTCTTTGCACAGAGAGCAGCTCTTTCTCTGGGTGGTGCTGCCCTGCCCTGCCCAGCGTGGGAAGCTCCAGCATCCTTCTCCTTGTCTGCCAAGGCTGCTCACCTCCAGCTGGGTCCATCCAATGCTGCCCAGCCAAGTGGAAAATACCATGATGTACATCTTTCCTTGGCAATTTTGGGATTCGTCGGGGCAGTGAATAATCTCATGCCTTCAAAACTGGAAACCTTTCTGTGCCTTGTGAAGCTTCCCTGAGTGAGAGGAGGAGTCTGAAGCAGAGAACAGCAAGGTCTTGGCCTCGGTGAAAACACTTGCTGGTATTTCCACGTGCCACCAAGTGCAGCATCTTTCTCTGGGTGACCTTGTATTTTGCTCAATAGGATGAAAAATCTGAGTAATTCCAGAGGAACTGGTTGTGCCCCTGTGTAGGGACAGGATTTCTCTCAAGCTGGAATGATTGTCACCACCCTGGCAGATGATCTGAATTTAACAGGTTAAAAGTGCATACATGGGGTGGGGAAACTTAGAGAGGAGTGACCTGTGATCCATTACACTTGTGCACTGGGAATATACGGGATTTTGAAGCTCCAGTTTTGCAGGAGGGAAACTTTTCCCCTAAGCATTGTGGTTTCAACTGGTGCAATCATTGGAGCCAACTCACCTAGAACTACAGCCATTTTCCTGAGGAAAATGGGGAATGAGGACACCCAGACTCCAAAAAATCCCTTTCTGAACTGGCCAGCACTCACGACACCCAGCACAAGGGACTTTTTAGTGTCAGAAACCACTTCAAAAGAATAATTCACCCTCCTGCAGTGACTCCTCTCGTGCTGTGTCTGTGTGTCCAGAGCCAGAGCTTGTGCTGGGGGAGGAGGTGTTTGGGATGGTGAGTTTTCCAGGGTAAGGCTCCTTCCTCAGGAGACAAAAGAGCTGGGAATTTTCATAAACACTGCAGTAAATTTCAGAGGATTTGATTTTATTCCAGGGCAAAATCTGGGGCATTGCTTTGGAGAGGGATTTAAAGAAGTGGGAGGCAGGAGGGGACCAGACCCATTGATCTGCACAGGGAATGGAGAGGGACAATCCCCACGGGGCTGTACAGGCTGCCCAGGAGAAAATTCATGCTGGGGAATGTGAATCTCTCCCCTGGGTGACACCAGGGCTGTGTCTGGAATTCCCAGGTAGACAGACCCTGGGCAGGGTGTCCATACACTCTGCTTTGCCTTCATCCCTCATCCTTCAGCCCAACCCTTGCCAAGCCCTCTGATACTGCAGATGCATCAGGAACAAACTACAACTGGCAAATCATTGTATTTATGGCAGCAGTGTAATCACCTTTTAGCTTTCAGACCTAAAACCAGAGTTTCCTGACAGCTGGTTGTATCATGGTCCCACTAAACTCAACTCCACCAGCCAGGGTAAAAAATGTACTTTCTCATTCATCAGTGACTTTGAAGCTTTGACTATTCCAGCCAAAAAATGAGAAAGGGGAGTAGAAGTCATGAAAATAGGAATATTTATTTTTGAAAGAATTGAAACACCTAAATACTGAGCTTTGGTGCTTTTTGAAAGGATTGAAACACCTAAATACTGAGCTTTGGTGCTGTTTGAAATAGAATCCAACATTTCTAACCAAATGGTCCTTAGGATGGAAATAAAAATACAAGCAATTGACAACTACCAAACCAGGACATTTCAAATTTGAAAACACTTGGGGAAAAGTCTGAATTCAAGAGATATTTGTGAGCATTTGGGGGCTGCAGGAGGGGGAGCTGGGCTCCTGACAGGAAGCTTGAGCCATGTCCCCACTCATCCCTCTGCTCTGACTCCCCTCTCCTCTCCACCTCCTTGGCTGACTCCAACCAAACAGCCTCTAAAGGCTGGCTGTCCCAGTCACATTAAATTTATACAGATTTGGCAAAAGTCAGCAGCTGAGGACACAGAGGGAGGAATGGGGTGAGTTGGGGCACGAGGAACACGATGACACAGAGGGAATAATGGGGTGAGTTGGGGCACGAGGAACACGAGGATATAGTTGGAGGAATGGGGTGAGTTGGGGCACAAGGAACACGAGGACACAGAGGGAGGAATGGGGTGAATTGGGGTACAAGGAACATGAGGACACAGGAAAACAGAGTTTATGCATTTGCAGAACACCTTATAACAAAGAAAGACTAAAAAAAGCAATTGCCATGCAGTGCTGTTACATCCTTCTCCAGGACACTCCTTGTACCCTCTCCTGAAGCATCTTCCACTGGGTGCTGGGGCAGAGAGGACCAGGGCAAGGCTGCAGCCACAAACTGGACTCCTCCTGTGGTTGAGGAACCTCTTTGATCCTCAGTCCAGGGCTGGTCTCCTCCTGCTCCCGTGTCCTGGTGCTCTGCACTCGCTGACTCTGCTCCTGTTTCTGTTTCTTTGTCCTCAATTGTGTCATTGTCTCGACCAGGAACTTGGAAAGCTCCTTGGAACACTGGCCTGTGCTGCTTTGCCATCTGGCTGCTGGCTGACGACTACAGTAGCAAACAAAACCCAAACATTATAAAATAGGCCTGTTAAAGTTGGTTTTTATGAAAAGGATAATAAGATGAGAAATGGGAGAGAGCCTGTCTTGTGCCAAGCTGAAGAGGAACCATCACCAGAGCTCTCCAGACGAGGAGCTCTCACCAGGGCTGCAAACACCCCTGGGTTTGAGGCTCCAAAGTCTGGGTGAGCAGGAGTGGGGACACTGAGGCACGGGGTCAGCCCTTGGGTCTGGGGCAGACCTAAATGTCCTGGTGCCCAGGAAGTGTTGGCATCCTGCAGGGGGAACCAGCCAAGGAAAGGCAGCTCTGAGGGCAAAGAATCTTCTTGCACGTCACTTGGTGTTGACTCTACTGAGGACAGTGGCAGTGCTGCTGCTCCTGGAGGGATCACATCCTGCTCCTCCTGGAGAGATCACAACCTGCTCCTGGAGGGATCACATCCTGCTCCTCCTGGAGGGATCACATCCTGCTCCTCCTGGAGGGATCACGCTTGGAATTGGCCAGTGAAAAATGGGATCTGGCTCAAATGAATCCATCTTATCTTCAGCCTCTCTTCCTCCCCCTGAGGGGAACATGAATGACTGGGGCTGCCTGGCTCAGCTCCCATTTCCCCGGGTGGTTCTGGGTGGATGGGCACTATGAATCAAAGTGTCACAGGGAGCCAGGAAATGGGCCAGGATGGAGAGCAGGAGCCCAAACCACTCTACCACAGAGGGTTCAGGCCAGGGAAAGCCCAAAAAGACCTTCCCTGCCTTCAGCTAGGGGCTCAGGACTGGGATTTTAGCAGCCCTCCAGCCCCTCAGATTTCCACCCCCTGTTTTTTGAGGCCATTTTTTGGCAGCTCAGCCACAGGAGCTGGGAGTTTGCAGCTGCCATCTGTTTTCATTGCCCTTCAGTGGTGATGTGTAAACATGAGCAAGATGAAGGATTGTCCTGAGGGAGGTCAGAGATGGGGTGGGGAGGTGAGAAGTTGTGATGGAGCAAAGAATCCACACGGACTGAGCTGCACCTCCAGCCTAAAATTAACTCATCTGGTCCTTCAGCCACTCCTCCTGCGTGAGACCTGCACCCAGTCTCTCTGGGAATGAAGGGAGGCTCTCCTGGTTTGCTCCATCCTTTCCCAGCCAAGGCCAGGCTTGACACAAGGCAGGTCTGTGCCCTCAGCACCCCCTGCTATCTGCAGCATTGCACTGCCCTTGTTGCCATGGGCAGAGTTATCTCACAGGGACTTGGGCAATGCAGCCCTGCCATTATCTCTGCTTTGCAGATGGGGAACCAAAACACAGAAAAAATGAAGGACAGGCCTGTGAAATGAACTCTTCAAGTTGCATGTGACAAAGCCCAGCAGTCCTCAACTCCCACAGCCATTCCCTGGGGCCAGGGAGTCCTGTCAGTCCCAGCAGGAACTGTTTCCTTCTGTAGGTACAGACTTTGCTCTGCAGTCCACGCTGCAGGTCGAGGAGCTGTCACTTGGTCACCAGTTCAATTAGCAGCTCATATTCCTCTTTCAGCTCCTGGAGCCTCATCAGAGCCTCTCTGATCCCAGGAAATGAGTTTTCCAAATGAAGCGTGCCTAGTGCACTGATAAAGAAGGCATCAATGGCCAGTCCAATTTCTCTATTCTCTCAATCCTTATAATGGATGAGGCATTGGAGCAGCCTGGTCTGGGGAAGGTGTCTCCACCCATGGCAGGGGTTGGAATGAGTGATCCTTAAGGTTCCTTCCAATTTCTCCTGTTTCTGGTTGTTTCCAGTGTGTTTGTTCCCCAAGATTATTCCTTAAGGGTGCCTGCTCTGAAAGCTGTGTAAAAACGTGTGTGCATGCACATGCACCCTTAGAGCTGCCTGGATCCTAAGTGTGCTCAGACAGGAGGATCAGCCCCTCAGATTTCCCTGTGCTGGTTGCATCCCTGCTGTATCCCAGCTTCTCAAGGAATACACATCTATGTCTCCAAATTTACCACAGAAGAAGGTCTGAACCTTACACCCAGCAGAGACAACAGCGGGTTTTATTGACTGCAGCACCATCAGGAGATCAGTGCATAGATTTACATAGCACTTGCCATGCAGGGATCACAAACTGCCTTTATCATTCCCTTCAGACCTGGGCTGCCTCGGGCCCTGAGTCATTATCTGATCCATGGAAGCTGGAATATCTCAGCACCTCAGAGATCAAAAGGAAACTCTGCACAGTTCAGAGAGAAGCATTTTGAGGCTGCTGAATGTGCTCTCTCTGAGTAGATTTCTCTTCCCATAGGAATGTTTTGCCACTGTGACCCAAACCTGGCAGCTCTGCTGCATCCTTGCAGTGGCACAGCTGAAGGGACCATCCCTGCCTCACACAGGGAGGGATGGAAAAGCATTTCCATCCACAGAGCTCCACAGTTTTCCTCCACCACAGGAGCATTCCCACCTCCCCCAGCACCCCCAACACAGACATTGTCCTGTGCCATCAAACAGGAGCCAAGGCAGCTGCACCTGGGGCAGCCCATTTGTTGGTCATTGTAACCAGGAATATGTAGCACTTTTCATGCACACAGGATGACAGATAGCAGGGACAGAGATTTCCTACCATTCCAGTTTGAGCACTGAGTACAAGTGTGTTCACTCTGGGATTTTTGACCAGTTTAGTGATTAAGTCCCACCATCAGCACGGTGGCTCAGCAGAACTTCTCTCATGTGGACACAGCCTGAAGTCCTTCCCCATGGCTGGAGCAACTGGGTGTCAGTGCAGCAAAACTGCAGCAAAGCTTGGCCTGGGAGTGCCTGGAGGGAGATGGTTGGTCATCCAAGGGCTCTGCTGCGGAAACACCTCCTCCCCTTAGGGAATGGTCTGATGTTTAGGAACAGGGCAGGATAACAGGAGCACAGGGTTTACAAGTGCCTGTTGCACCGGGACCTTCGCTGAACTTCCTTCATCAATCTCCATCAATCCTCCCTTTCCTACGCCCCAATCTGGGCTCTTAAACAGCTCCCTTCCTCTTTTTCCTCCCCTCTCTCGCTGCCCCCCAGCACATACGTGCACATTTCCTTTTCCTTAAGCAAACAATTTTCAGATTTAAAAGTGAACTCTCGCTGCAGGCTGGAAAAAGACAATGTGGCCTGGCTCCTTATCTGCTGCTATCTGCTGCTGCTTGTACTCACAACAGGCTGTGAGCCCAGATTGGCTTTACAGGAGATTTCAAGTGTTTATGAGCCACAGGAGGGAGAGAGAGGAGGGGAAATCTGGTAGGGAAGATAAGTCCAGGAAATAAGGCAAGTGACTGGAGCAGAGTCAACAAGCTGAGAGAGCAACCGGACACCTCCAAAGAGCCAAGGATGTGACTCAGTGTCACGACTCCAGTTCTTAGAGGGGATTCACCTCTAATGGTCCAGGGGGGTTGTGATCGTGATAGAAAAGGGAAACATCTTGATCTCTTTATAGACTTGGGATATTTTCCAGTTAGGAGCCCAAATGTAAGCTCCTCAATCCATAGGCAGGCTCCTAAAATAAACTGCTTGGTTTTCCAGGATCGTGCAGCACGTGCTGGCTCCAGCGGGTCCCTCGGTCACACCGAGGGGTTTGTGATGTGCTGTGTAAATCTAGACCCTCCCTGGGGCCCAGAGCATCATCTGGTCTTTGTTCATGTGCCACCCAGAGCAATGTGGCTTCAGACCAACAGGACGAGGTAGCAGCTGCTCACATGGGCACTGGGATATTTTTATAATCACCGGGATATTTTTATAATCACCTTTTATCCCCACGTGCACAAGGTTTTTGATGGTAACTGGAAAAGCATGTAGGCTTCATCTGTAACGGATTTTAAGGACAAAAATATCTGGGCTGGTTGTATCCGAGAACAGTAATTCACCTTGTTCCAGGCAGCCCAAAATGTGTCTCTAAGCATGGCTGTGCAATGAAAAGGTGAGGGTGTATGCTCTTCCTCTGCAAGACCAGCTGGATGAAGTTTTCGTGCTCCGATGGTTGTTTCTAAGCAGGAAAAAATTGAAAACCATGTTCTTTAGGGCAGATGGTCTGGTTTTACCTTAAAATCTGTAATTTATGACATACCTTTCATATCTTAGCTACTGAGTATAAAGAGAGCCTTATGGAGACCAGAGTGACACTGATTTCCAACAGCCACCAGCTGGAGAACCCTGGACCACCCCACATTGTGCACTGATTTAGTGCTGATCTTACTGATTTAACAGCCTGAGTCAACACCATTCTCCTTTGGTTGGTTGACTGGGGGGTTTTCTGGCCCAGCCTTTCATTGGGGCTCAGCTATTCTGCAGTTTACTTGCTCCAGCATCTTCAGTTTTCCTGCCCTTGTTGTCCCAGTCCTGACACACACCCAGCTTCAGCTGTGAGCTCCAACATCATCCTGACACACACCCAGCTTCAGTTGTGAGCTCCAACATCGTCCTGACACACACCCAGCTTCAGTTGTGAGCTCCAACATCATCCTGACACACACCCAGCTTCAGTTGTGGGCTCCAACACCCCAGGATCCGTGTGCTCAGGCCACTGGTGACAACCAGTGCTCCCAGCAGTGTCCCTGCTCCAGCCCCTCCGAGTGTATTCATGGAATCAGGGAATGCTTTGGGTTGGAGGGACCTTAAAGCTCATTTTGTTCCAATCCCTGCCATTGGCAGGGATGCCAGGATATGCCAGGATATTCCTCTAGTGCCTTCCATCACTGGCACAAAAGGGAAACAAACCTTCCCTCCTCCTTCGCACAGATTCCTCTTTCACCCACACACCTTTCCCTGTGAAATCCACTTCAAATCCCAGTTTCATCCCCTCCACACTTGTGTTGTCTGAGGGTAGTGGAAGGTTCCCTGCCCATGGCAGGGATTGGAATAAAATGAGCTTTAAGGTCCCTTCCAACCCAAACAATTCTTGGATTCTATAAAACCTTCATTACTCCCATCTCCTTTCCTTGCATGGGGAACAATTTCTTCCTGTCCCAGGCAATTTCTTTGGCCCATAAAGCCCTGATCAAAGCTGAACTCAGTCTCTCTGTTGTCTCTATTCCATTAGGGATGTCCTGGAGGCCCTGCAGGAGAACAGGGCTATGCCCTGACCTTGAGTCAGTTCACAATACAGCAAAAGCTCAGAGCGAGCACTTCATAATATTAACCAGAGAGACTTCCCAAATCATCGCTCCTTTCCATATGGGAACAGTTACTCTGCCTTATAAAGCCCCTCTCCATGGAAAGGCTGCTCCGACGGGCACTGAAACGCTTTAATGCGACTGGTGCAGCCCGAGCTGTCTGGTGACAGTGCGTAGACAAGGCCCAGGGTGTAAGAGCTCTTCAAGGGAAAACCTTCTGTGGAAAGGGCTGTAAAACACCATTTTACTGTGTTGTTCTAAATTTCCTCTCTATTTTATGGTTCATCTAATTTGAAGAGAAACCCTCTCAGCGGAGAAGTGGAATGGGAAACATGCTCCCGTGTCAAAACACTTGGAATAGCATCAAGCTCCTGTTTTAGCCATTTGTTTCTCCTAATTTCACCTCGGGGTTGGGTGTTATTTTTAATCCTTTTCATTCATTCAGCTGTTTATGCGGCTTTTGGTGGAGCTGCCTTTCTTCTCTCTCTCTTCTCTCCTGCTCAGCTCCTGTACCATCCACAGTGGATCAAAAACAAGGTGAGATGTTTCCAAGAAATTAACCTCTGGAAAGAAATAATGGATGTGTTTGCTTGGATGGTTGGTTTTCTGTGGAGACCAGAGCAGGTGGAGCCCCTGTAGAGCTCCAGAAGTGTCCTCAGGGGCTGCCTGGTCTCTCCTGAGCAGCAGCTCCTCCAGGAGCTCCAGTCCGGGGTGGCCAGGGATGCTCTGAGGGAGCACCAGGACAAGACTTTAGGGTTTTGCTTATTAAAAAAAAAAAAAAAAAGGAAATAAGCAATCCCAGAGCAAGCAGATACAAAGGGAACAGGCTGTGGAGCTGGGCTATACAAGGAGAGGGAGCTGTGCTGGAAACAAGGGCATCCTTGTGTTTTATATAGAAAGAATAAATATTGTTATGTCTTCTGGAAGAGGTTCTTCATGCAAAATTCACCAAAAAGCAAAGCAACGGTGAATCTTGCAGTGAATTTGGGGTCACAGCTCCTTCTCGTTTCTTAAAGAGGCAAAACTCTGCCAGAGAGAGAAAAGAGCTTTTAATTTCTTTTACTTATTTTCTTCTATTTCTCTAGTCAGCGTCGGCTGGGCAGGCGTGTGGAAGAGAAAGGGAGCGGTGGGGGCTCCTTTGGGATGGTAAATGTTGGTTTTGTTCAGTCAAAGGGGCACAGTAGAAACTGGGGGGGAAAGGTGTGGCAGAGCTGGAAGATGTGGGAGCCCTGCCAGGTTGGGCTCTGACTGACAGGATGGGCTGTGACTGAGGGGACAGGCTGTGGCTGAGGGGACAGGCTGTGGTTGACAGGATGGGCTGTGACAGAGCGGACAGGCTGTGACAGGTCAGGGTGTGACTGACAGGAAGGCTGTGACTGCTCTGACTGACAGGTCAGGCTGTGAGTGACAGGTCAGAGTGTGACTGACAGGCTGGATTGTGACTGACAGGACAGGCTGTGACAGGTCAGGGTGTGACTGACAGGTCAGGGTGTGACTGACAGGAAGGCTGTGACTGCTCTGACTGATGGGAAGGCTGTGACTGACAGGTCAGGCTGTGAGTGACAGGACAGGCAGTGACTGACAGGTCGGGTTGTGACTGACAGGACAGGCTGTGACAGGTCAGGCTGTGAGTGACAGGGTGGGTTCTCCCCTCAGCACACGCCCCATTTTGTCTGTCGAGGACAGGGCTGCAGGACCTCCCTCAGGGCTCTGTTCCATGTCCTCTCACCCCACCAAGGGCAGCAGGGTCCCCTCAGGGGGTGAAGAGCCCCCTGAGCACAGACCCCTGTCCTCTCAGGGGCAGCAGGTCCCCCTCAGCACAGACCCCCATGCCCTCAGGGACAGATGAGTCCCCTCAGCACAGACCTCTGTGCCCTCAGGGGCAGTAGGGTCCCTCAGTACAGACCCCCCTCCCCTCAGGGGTGGCAGGGTCCCCTCAGCACAGACCCTGTGCCCTCAGGGGCAGACGAGCCCTTCACAGTGCAGACCCTTCACCTCTCAGGGGCAGACAGGTCCCCCCAGCACAGACCCCTCTCCCCTCAGGGGTGACAAGGTCCCCTCAGGGGCTGTGCCCCACCCGCTGGGTTCTCTCACCCCTCTGAATCTTCACAACTTCTGGGGCATGAAGGAGAGGAGAGCCCAGACTCTGCCAGGGGTGAGACGTTCACCTGTGGCATCTCTGCTGGGAAGGGCCCCTCGGCATGGCCCAGCTCCCTCGGGGACCTCAGCATGACCCATCCTCCTCTGGGGACCTCAGCGTGACCCATCCTCCTCTGGGGACATCAGCGTGACCCATCCTCCTCTGGGGACCTCAGCATGACCCATCCTCCTCTGGGGACATCAGCGTGACCCATCCTCCTTTGGGGACCTCAGCGTGACCCGTTTGCATTTGAGGACCTGGCAGGGGTGGCAGTGCTGTCACCAGGGGCTGTGGACACCCAGACAAACCTCTGCAGGTGCCACTGCAGGGTGTGTCACAGTCGTGTCACCCAACAAACAGTGAGGGGGTTGAACACAAAAATCCTGGGGAAAAAAGGTGTCATCAGGGCCACGTGTCCAGCAGGGAGGCCCCAGGAGAGCAGAGGCTCCATGCTGGGGAGCAGAGCTTGTGTGGAGTGAAGGGTTTGAAATGGTCCCTGTCCTGCCTCTGCCACTAAGGGATTAGATCCCTCTGCCACAGGGATTCCACCTCTTCCATAAGGAATCAGAGCCCTCTGCCACAGGGATTCCTGTCCCACTCTGCCCACCAAGCTGTTGTGGGATCTAAGGTCTTATCACACCATCCTTAAACTTTCCTTCCCACCCTTTTGTCTGTGAATTTATTTGGGCCAGCAAATGTCATTGTAACACTTATATTCTGCCCAATATAACCTGCAGGAGGATGTTGCTGAAGACTGGTTAAAATCCAGAGGAAAACAACCCACATGGACTGAGGATCAAACCAGTCACCAACCCAGGCTGGTTTAACGGGAGTTCCATGACATCCCACAGACAGTAAATCATTTCCTCCCATGTTTATAAACAACGGGAGTGGAAACTCCACTGTTTTGTAAAGAATCGGGTCTTTAACAACACCACCAAACCCCCACGTTTTCCAACTTCACAATAAACACTGTCAAAATAAATATCCAAACGTCCTCAGACCCAGGCAGCCCAGCAAGAGTGAAAGGTTCTCATTCCCATTTAGCAGAATGGGACCAAGGGAATTAAAATTCCTGGGGCACACATGAACCTTCATCTAACATTCCTTCTTCAAGAATAATATAGAATGTAACAATTACAGCAATTCTTTTTTTTCCTGTCCCCTCGTTTTATCTGTGTAACTGAAGTTTCCCTTTTGTTGTGATAATGATTTTATCAATAATTTATGATTATTTATTTGAATACACTAATCACATTCATCACTAATATAAGACCAGGGTGAAACATATTCTATTTCAAAGGTGTTTTTCATGGTAGAGAGCAATTTAGCAAAGCTGAAATGGCTTTCCCAAAAATATTTATAGTGCTTTTGCTGATTTTAAGTGGAATTTATCAAAGTGCTTTTACTTAGATTGATTAGTGGAAATGAAACAGTAGATCTTCATTGAAAAGGATCTTTCCAGGATCTGAATGGAACCTTTTTGTGATGGTAATTTATTACAGAAATTGTTTTTCATGTCAAAATTCTAAAATTGTCCTTTTTATGAATTGAAAATAAAAATACATTTCAACAGGGAGGATTTTCCTATAAAACTAATATGTTTTAATTTCAGGAATATGGCTAATGATAATTAACTACTTCATAGAGTTCCAGCCAAGTACCTTTTTTATTAAATGTTGCTTAAAGATAGCCCAGGGAAAAACCAGAATCTGCAGCCACTGCCTCATCCAAAAGCTGCCCAGCAGCACAGCAGATGAAAAATCAGATGGACATCTCTCCGTGGCAGCTGTGTTTCACTATTTCTTTCTTGAGGGGGAATTTAGGAGCCTATTTTCATTTAACTCTGGGAGATCTGTTTGTAGCACCCAAAGCACGTCCAAAGCCTCCGTCCCTGCGGTGGGAGCAGGACCTGGCAGGGTGTGTTGAAGTCCTTCATCCCTTGAGCTTCTGCCCCTCAATCGCTGATGGATCCTCAAACTTCCTCCCTCCTAAACCCCCGGGTTTGGGTGTTGTGGTGGCTGATTTCACTGAGGCAGAGTCACCACCTCAGCTTTTGGTGGCTCTCCTTGACCACAGGCCCAGGCTCCAAAGTGCCTCCAAATTTTGGACCAAGCCATGAGAGGAGAAGAGGGAAAACAAGATGTTGCCATTATTTTCCCACAGCACATGGAAACGGGGATGGCCACTGAAAAATCCCCACATTTTCCTCGCAGGAAAGGGAAACAAGCCCAGAAGTGTGTGTGTGGTTCCATGTCAAGCGCTGGAGCTCCTTTTGACTTCACATACTTTCCCCTTATTTCTAATTAACGTGTTGAAGAATTTTAAAATGTAATAAACATTATTTCTAAACAACCAGAAAGTAAAGTTTGCTTCTTTCTGGTTTGATGTAAACGTTTATAGCACAGCTCCATCCTTAAACAGTTAATCTTACGGTGACCTATTAAAATAAAATGAATTGTGTTATAATTCATCCTAAAGCAACCTCAGGGTTAGTGTATCAGGTAACTCCTGCTTTTGCAGCCCTCATGACGTTTTTAATCAAATTCAGCTGTAATTGCTGGAGCATTCACATGCCTCTTTTAATACTCTGCCTACATTTGGGACTCGCACGAGTCTGTTTTCTCTTAACGTATCTAATAAATAGAAAACATGAAAAGAGCACATTTCGCAGGACTCGGAGCTTTTCCACCGTTTCATTTGTTGCAGCAATTGTCTGACAGGCTCATGGGAACGGAGCACTTGTCGGGTTCCCCCCGCACCCTCGGCTAAAGCCCTTTGTGGGTTTTAAGTCCCTGTTTGTGTTGCTCGCACCCCGTTAAAGGGGACACGGGCACGGGCGGCAGCGGCTGCCCCGGGACAGCCCGCAGGGATTTCAGAGGCATCTTGAAGAAATCACCGCCCGTGATGGATGTTGAAATGTTGCTTATGTACAAGTCACCTACGGTTTGGTGAGGAAAACTGGAGATGTCGTGTCTGCCGCCGAGCTATTTGGATAAACAAAACTCCCGCAACTTTCCCTGCTCAGGAGGCTGGAGGGGGGGTGGGGGGGGCGGGTTTTTTTTTTTTCCTCCTTGGTCTGCTATGCTCCAGCTGTTTCCAATTTGCCAGCAATTTTCTTTTGGGCTAGTAAAGCTCCCAAGATGACTGCAACTGGCCACAGGGGTCTCCCCGCTCGGCTGTGGGGTTTGGTTACAAGGGGCAGCAAAGCCAGCTCAGGATTCAGGGCACTCATCTCCCTTGAACTTGGGAGTGCTTTACATCCCGACTCTTTTGTTAACGCCAGCCTTTAAAGTTTATTTCATTGCAGGCTGGGAGGCTGCTCACGGCTCCCTGTCAGAGGTTTGTTAAAAAATAAAGGAAAATAACAGGAAAAACGCACGGGGGAGCGATGCAAGCGCCTGTTACCTGCCCCGCAACGAAAAGGAGGGGAGGAGGCGTCTGTTAACACAATAGTAAAGCCCTCGGGGTTCCTCTTCAGCGCCGTGTTTTGTGTAATTCACACGTGGAAACGTGAGAAAAGAATGAACGATGACTTTGAAACGTGAGCCGGTCCGCTCACAAGCCGGCTCGGTTGTGAGGGCGCAGGAGTTGTTCCCATCCCCGCAGAATAATGAGATTAAGGCTTGGAAAGAGCATTTTTTTACCCTGCGCACGCGATTATTTTAAAGCCATTTAAAAATGACAACGCTGCTTTTGGTTTGGGGTTCCCCCGGTTCCCCCTCTCTCCGCACGTCACGAGTCCCTCCTGTCGCTTTGCTTTTTCCTTCCTTAGCGTCTCCCTAAAATCCCTGTCGCTTTACCTTGCGTAGGAAACAGTTTCTCTTGCCACAAACAACAACAATTATAATAATAACAAAGAATGCGAAGAATTTCTATATTAAAAAGTGGCTCTGGCGAGGTCCCTGGTCACTGGGTCCAGGTCTGAGTCTGTTTTCCTTGGAAATTGGGAGGAATGCTAAACGCCTCGTCTACCAGAGAGCAAATTGTGTGCGGAGCTCTAGGCACGGCTCCCAAGTTGCCCTTTCACCCCTTCACTTTATATGTTCCTCTTATTAAGGAGAAAAATGTTTCAATATGTTGGAATTTGGGGCAAAGCCGGCAAGGAGAGAAAGAGAATAGAGAATGGAAGGACATTTTCCAAATAGTTTTGGTAACCCTTCTGGGGGTTACGTTTAAAAATGATGTTGTACTAAAATCTCTGGAAGTTTCTTGCCCAGGTTAGTGCAAAATATTATCTGCTATCCCTTCAGAGATGACAAAATGCACCAGAAACGTGAGGAAAAAATACATTCCCGAATTGAAGATGTGTTTCCCTTCCCTCCCTGAACGCGTTACTATTTGATCGGTTCTTATTAAATAGCTCAAAAGATCTGGAGATTTCGACTCGCGGGGAGAAATGCTGGGTTCTTGGTCCAAAAGAAAATTTTGGAGCTGATTCCAGCTGGCTCTCCCAGCCTTGTGCTCTGTCATGGTTTCAGTCCTGCTTCAGGGGGAAACGGGTTAACTATTTCCAAGGTAAGAGTCGGGGAAAAAAGCTCAAAGTAAGGAACGATGATTTAAAAACGGATATTTGAAACTTCCTTGTTTAAAAAGGGGGATTTAAAGTAGCACTTGAGCTCCACTCAGCGTCTCTTTTCGGCCTGACTCCTCAGCAATATTTTTTTAAGAAAGTTGTGAATTTTTCCCCCTCCTATTTTTTTTTCCTTTGCTGTGTTCTTTAAAGTCTCTCGCAGCTCCAGGAGGGCTCATTGGGCGAAGATGTCCCAGAGCCGCGATTAATCGGAGGGAACAGCTGGAATATTGATAAGGGCGGAAAACGGAAATCAAATGAAAAGTGGAGGGCACAGAAGCGAGGGAAAGGAAAGCACGTCCTGGAGCTGCGAGCAGCACAGAAGCCCCCTGAGGAAATGCCTGGTTGATGCAGCCTGTCTGGATGGGCTGGGAATTTTAACTTCAGCGCTGCTCTGGATCCAACAAGTTTAAATCTCTCCTCTCCTCGCAAAACTGCAGCGGCAAGGGTAGTAATCCACAGCTGGGAGAGTTCTGGTTTTGGTCTCAACCTGGATCTTTACAAACTGCTCTGCCACTGGTTGAGGGGAAAGGGTATAAAAGGTGAGTCATTTAAATCCCGGTAACAAGAATAAGCAAGAGGCGATTCTAAGAGTAGTTTAAGAGGCCCTTTTATATTGCGACTGACGCTGGCAGGGCGAGACGATTGATAAATAATCCACTGTAGACTTCTGAAAACGGGCTCCAAAATATGCAGATGTATTTATTTTATTGCACTGGCGTAATTAGAAGAGGGAAGTGATGGGGGGGAAAGGGGGAGAGCGCTAATTAGGGGTAAAGAGGGGAGCGGGGGAAACCAATATGGGAATCCTTGACCCCAGAAAATTTACTGGCGAAGCAAAATTACCTCGTCCGTCCACTCTGCCTACCCCCACCCCCCGGTGCAAGTTCAGAAGCAAAAGAAACTGGAATGTGTTAGGAGGGAGGACGACAGGAAAAAAAGAATTGTACTTATCAGAAACACATTGTCCAGTTCGGAGCCGGCTGCCCTCCTGTGCCAGCTGGCCGCGTAATAAATGCTGGAAAAATCAATAAAAGGGGGGTTACGTGCAGATAGCGAACTTTTATTTTCCAGTTGTTGGGCTGTGGGGTTTTTTCTTGCTTTCTCTCTTTTTTTCTACGCTAAGTCAGCAGCTGTTGCGGGGCCGCGGGGGTGTCCCCGGGCTTTGCGGGGGGACACAGCTCCGGAGCGGGGCTCTCCCAGCTCCAGCGGCCGGGCTGCTTCATTAACCAGGGCCGTGATTAACCGCCGGGGTCTGGCTTGGATTAGACCAGGACAAACTGGACTAACTGCGCGCTCAGGACCCCACAGCCTTTCCTGCAGAGCTCCCAAAAAACACCCAACAACCCCCGAGTGTCGTGCGCGACTCTTTCTGCATCCTCCTAATCCCGTCGTGTCACTTCTCTGTAGTAAATTCTGAGTAAATGTCTCGACTTTTCCCTCCGCATCCCGGCAAAACGGGACGGAGCAGCAGCGCTTGGGAGCTGCTGAGGGTGGGGGTGTGGGTGTGTGTGAATGTGCTTGTGCTTCTTAATGATGCCCTAATTACACTCGGCTAATCGCTTTCTGGCGCTTCCCAAAAGGAATAAAGACCCTGAGAGGAGCGAGTAAGGAAAAAAAAATCCGTTGTGGGATATTTTCGTGCCTGTTTTCCCACACACCATCACATTTTTCATGATTGTTGTTAATCTCTGCAGTGATGACTCGGGGGGGAGAGGCAGAAAACCCCCCCCGTTCATCGGGAGATCATCAAGTCTTAGAAGTACAGAAAACCAGATGTAGTTGATGCAAGTGTGACGGAAAGTTTGGGCAGGATCCGAGCTAGAAGGGCTGAGAGTGACAACTCTGAGGGTTGGGGGTTTTTAAATATTTTGAACGATACTTCCATTCGGTATTATTTTTAATTTATTGTTTAATTATTGTTGGTGAGAAAGGTTCTTTAGATCAATCTTGGCCGGCAGGTTTAATGGCTCGGGATGGTTTCAATGAGGCAGGAAAGGCAACTGCCCTTCACTCAGCCAAGTGAAACCCTTGGATACAAGTCAATAGGGTTAACTAGTCTCGACATGAAAACATGAGTATTTCAGCTGGCTTTTAATTGTTGGCTAAGAAATTCAGTTAATCAAATGTCAAACATTTCCCTCTGCTCTGGGCAGAAGTGGAGAAGGCTCTTTGCCTGAGGAGAAGGGGGAATCCAACCAAACTGTTATTAAAAACCAGAAATAAACTCCTGCTTTGTGAAGTCCTGATATTACTTGAGTTTTAGTTACTGTTCTGGATGTGTTTCTGTGTCCTTTAAAAGTTACACTTAAATACTTGATCACTCCTCTTTAAATTTTATTACTAATTTTATTATTCAAACGATGTTTTATTTCTCTGCTTGTCTCCATACAAGTATATGATTCGATTTTTTTTTTTAATTTATTTCAGGTCAAATTAAGGACCTTTAAATATATCTAAAAAGCAAGTAAGGATGTTTCAGACTGTACCAGACACCTCGTCTTACGTCAAGGTAAGACATGACAGCATCTTTAAACAGGTAATGTCACAAATTACAATCCTCCCAAATTCATAATGAATATTAGTTGAAATGAATATTGAAGTTGAAAACTTTGCTCTTTCTTACTGAATTTAGCAGAAAAAAGAAAATAATCCCTCTGCCTTCAGTGGGAGAGGGGGCAGAGAAGACTCAAATATCACAGTTATCCTTCTGGAAATGGGCAGGATCGAGTCAAAAGTTGGGAGAACAGCAAGATGTAAAAGTGGTCTTGTCTTTTATTGCCCTGCACTGGTGCTCGGTTCGGGGGTTGTGCCATCGCGGTGTCACAGGAGGGTGTCCTGAGCTCCATCCCAGCCGGGGTTTGTCGCTCTCAGCCCGAGGTGCCCGCGGTGCTCCCAGCGCTGCACCCCTGAACTGCCCCCCGAAGTTCTGCCCTCCCGGAGAGCTTTGGGGCTGCCCCGGAGCTGAATTCCATGCACTGCCCTCCGCTCCTCCTCCCTGCCAGCTCCTCAGCCCCACGGGCAACATGATCCGGGAGGTTTGGTGGTTTTTTGAAAGGTACATTTCAAAATGAATTTAGAGGGGGAAAATATTTAATGAGTTAAACCAAAACACCTCTTTGAGTTACAAGAAATGGATTGTCACACCAGGCACTGGTGTGCTACTGGGATGTCTTTCACAGTGTTCCTCGTGGTTTTCCCTAAGTCCTTCCATACAATTGAGAAGGTAAACTAACTTCAGTTGGTTTTATTTCTTTTTTTATCTGATAATTCTAAATCTTGCACTCTAAATAGTTGTTTGTACACATATATATATTTATAATTTAAAAAATGGATCTTAGAATGTATTTTGATTTGCCACTTCTGCCTCTCTCTTTTCCTTAAAATTAAAACAAATACCAAAGAAGGGTTGGCACAGCCTTGTCCCTTTATAACTCAGTTGAGCACTATATTATATTTGACATCATATAGGGTTTTTTTCACAACAGTTCCCAAGAATGTAAATAAACCAAGTCTGGGACATCTGGGTTACACGTTTAAGGCAAACCCTGCATGCAACAGCACTTAGGGAAAATCTAAAACACAAGCTCTTCTCTCCCTGAAGAAACACAGAAGGGTGTTAACTAGAGCTGGGTGGATAATTTGTAATGAATAATTTATTACAGGAATTTGGTCTCTCTTTTTTTTTGCTTTCCCTTAGTCAAGGATCCAGGCCTCAAGTGGGATTTTCCTGTACATACATATTATTGGGACTGATCCACTGCATGATTTCTGTGTATAATCCCTGGGTTATGGCTCATTTTGGGCAGCTCATTAGGAGTATTAGCTGCAATCAAGTCTGGTGGGATGACTCCCAGGTCGTGTGGCACTGCTTGTATCCCCTGATTGGATTGGATTGTGCAGCTCAATGGACCAGGTTTCCAGAGCAAATCCCACCAGGAATGGTCGAGATTCCCCATTTGGTTGAGATCCCCCCAAATCTCACTCTCAGCTCAGTGTTTCAGGGGTTGTTGGTGACTCCATTTCACTTTAGACCAGATTCTGCAACAACAGAAACTCTGTGGAAAAAAAAGGAAATTCAGGTCTTGGGAAGTGAAATTCCCTCCCAGCTCAAGCAGAGCAAGCTGGTGCCCAGCCTGGGCTTGGCTTTAGCAGGAATTCCCTTTGGAGCTGCTGGCTGTGAGCTGGTGCCCAGCCTGGGCCTGGCTTTAGCAGGAATTCCCTTTGGAGCTGCTGGCTGTGGGCAATGATTGAACTGTTCTGTTCCCAAGGAAGAGATGAAGGCCCTGTGACATCCTCTAGTCTGGCATCACTGCCTTTTGCTGGGAGGCAGATCCAGCTGCTGCCCCAGTCAGTAGCACAATTCCTTTTGAATTAAGTGGAACCAAGATCCAGGTCTAAATAATTCAACATTCCAGCGGGATTGAGTGAGTCTGTCCCTAACTGGGTCGGGATAACCTCGTCTTTAAGAACAATCCTGCAGGCAGAGGGCTTGGACAAAGTCCTCTTGGAATGAGTATGTGCTTGATCCAGAAGGAATAGCTCCTCAGGCAGGACAGGATTTATCCAGTGTGCCAGTTGGAGGGATGAGGGAGCTGTGTGAGCCTTTTATTCCAGCCCTTCATCTCTACTGCTGTTATTTTGAGCAAGGATTTTGTCTCTGGTGTTTTGTCTCAAAGCTTCTTTCACACCCGTGCCGTTGGGGAAATGATTTGTTCCTGTGCTTAAAAAAAAATCAACAGGATTTTCACAGGAGTCTGATCCAAAATCTTCTGAACAAGGGAAATGTCTCCCATTGAGTCTTCAAAGTTTGGTTGGGCAGCTCAGTACCAGTGAGAGAAGGTGGTACCTGGGGAGCTCACTTAGAGCAGTGAGGCTGTTCATAAAAGTGGGAATGGGATTAAATTCAGGGAAGTTAGAACCTGAAACATGTGGATTGGGTTAATCTCTGGCCCCTCTGAGCTTGGTGGCACTTTCCACTGACTCAGACACACCCAGAGCCAGCAGAGAGGTTCTGGCAGTGCCTGGTTGGTTGTACAAGAGTTGGGATTGACTGATGTTCCAGGGACATAGTTGGGAAACACGGCTGTGCATCCAAGCCCCGGTGGAGTGAGCTTGGTGTTCCTAAGAAAGACACTTCAACTCTCCATTCCTCCACTTCTCCAGCTTTCAAATGTAGATGCAGCTGCTGTGTAAGAACAAGGAGCTGCTCAGACTTGTCTCTCCTGCTCCCCCACTCTGATCTTTCAGAACTTCCCAAGCTGTGGTGAGCAGGAAGTTTGAAAAGCAGAAGGTTGAATCCCAACTCCTCTCTCTTCCCAGATGATGATGATGATTCTTCTTATTGTTGTTATTTTCTTTCATGTCATTCCTTCCCCAGAAAAACTTACTTCTTCCTCCTATGGGAGGGAGAAGTATTTTACTTATTGCTTTTGTGGGATGTAAATGCTACTCCCATCAGTAAAAACAGCATTTGGATTGATGTCTTCTACAAATCCTCTTTGACAGATGCACAGTGTATATCAACTTTAGGTTTATTCTGTGCTTTGTACAGAGAAATGCCTTGTCTCTGTATGTTGTACCATGGGAGGGGCTTGGACAGGGTGTTCCACAGGAGCTCCCAGGAGGAACAAACTCCCTGTCACACCCCTGGGGGACCAAACAGCCTCTGAGAACCTTCAGAAGACCTACAGGTCACACTGTTCTTGTCGGGGCTTGGAGGGGTGAGGTGAGGAAGCTGGAGGGGCAAGAGGAGGATTTCATATTTAAAGAGTTTGTTTTAAGGAGGGTGTTTTAACAAGTGGAGTCACACTGGTTGAGGTTCAGCCTCTCAGTGTTGTAACCTTGGTTTACATCCCAACCACGTAGGATGTACCTAAAGCCCTGATAACAGACCCTACACAACCTCCTGCCCAACCTTCTCTCTCACACTTCTTGTATGGGCCTTGATGCAATGGAGGGGTGGGAATTCATAAAAATGAAAGCTAATTTTGATCCTTACTGGCTTCTTCTACACAACTGTTCAAGTATTTATATCCCTCATACCGTTAGGGACTTACTGATCTGCAAGTACTTAATAATTTACAGTATATCAGAGGGTGCTAATCTCATCTAAACATGAGCATTTGACTTTAGAGAATGGAACATGTAATATAATTGGGAAATTAAATTTTAAAAGAAGACAGCGCTGGAATCCTAACTGTAGGGATATGGAAAGAATTAGGGCTATAAGCAAAGCAACATGACCTCTGAATACTGATTTTTTAATTATTACCACTACCACAAGCTACTCCGGGCCAGAGCAGCCCCTGCTCCCCCCTGCACCGCCAGCCTGTGCTTTGACATGTGTGGAAAGGCGGCACCGGAACAGTTTTGGGGGGTGCATAATTTACCCCCGCTTCTCTTCTGCCCTTCGGCAACGTCCCAGCGCTGATCTCCCCTTTTATCCCCAACCCCCTCCTCGCACACTCAGCGCTTCTGCTTTCGCTTCCCCTGCTTGGAAACGCAGCCACTGCCCTGCCCTGCCCTCCCCGAGGCATCCTGGGGTGCACCTCCCGAGGCCGGGGGGAACCTCCCTTCCTGCTCCTGGAGTCCCTTTTCTTCCCCTGGAGCCCTTTTCCTTCCCCTGGAACCCCTTTCCTTTCCCTAGAGCCCCTTTCCTTCTCCTTGAGCCCCTCTCCATCCCTTTGAGCCCTTTTCCTTCCCCTGGAGTCCCTTTCCTTCCCTCAGAGCTCTTTTCCTTCTCCTGGAATCCCTTTCTTTCTCCTGGAATCCTTTTCCTCGCCCTGGAGCCCCTTTCCTTCCCCTGGAGCCCCCTGCCCAGGCGGCCGTGCCGGCTGGAGGCAGGACTGGCCAGGTGAAGCCCCTTGGCCTGAGCAGAAGGCAAAGGAGAGGGCGATGATGTTCCCGGTGTCCCGGCATCACCCCTGCTCTCCCCCTCCTTTCCTCTGCCGCGCCCGGAGATGATATTCCAAAGCTGCTGCGGAAAGTGGTCTCCAGCCCAGCCCTTGGAAAGGGGCACGAGGATGGATTTTCCACCTCTGTGCAAGCGCGGGGTTCTCGCTTTAAAAATGGGTTTAATGCAACCATAACGTTTGTGGGGCCGTACAAAGAAGCATATTCATGGAGGCAAAATGGGCTGCGTGGCTGGAAACAATATTGGGTTTGTTCTTGCTCTCACTCGGCCTGGAAAGTTTACAGAAGCCCGAAAGAGAGAGGGGGGTTAATTCTTTTTAAGGACAAAACAGGGAGGTTTTCTTTGGAGCGGGCGACGCGCAGGGCACTGCCAAAGCCCGGCACAGACACGTCCTCCCTCCCGCTGAACAGGAGCACGGGCTGCTCGGGACAGGTTGCAGGGAAAGGATATCCTGGGATTTGCCTTGTTTCGCAGCGGGGATGATGCTGAGGAACAGAGCGAGGAGGAGCCGCGCGGGCTCGGCCCGCAGGTGCTCAAGGATGCGCGGGTGGAGCAGGAGGAAACCTGGGCAGCTGGAGACCCTGGCAGGAAAGGGAAAATCAAAGCCTTCGTGGACTGGTTTTTCGGGTAGTGATGTTCCTACTGAGCGTATCCTCCAGCGCTTTATCCCTTTCTGCCTCTTCTTTTTCCCTTTTTTTTTATTTTTTTCCCCACACTCCCGCCCCCCATTCCTGGCGTCCCGCAGGATTTCAGTTCCTCCCGGCTGGGCTCGGGCCGGCGGCCCAGGCACCCCCAGGGAAGGGGGGAACGGCGGCAGCTTTGTCGGCAGAAGCTGCCGTGAACTCCCACGGCGTTCTCACACCTCGGGGTGATTAATTACGCAGACACCGAACCGTTCTCTTTTGGACTCTCATTTCTTGGGGCAGAAACGCTGCTAAATTGTTGAACTTCAGCAAGTCCTTGATTAATGCCTTGTGACAAGTTGGTGCTTAAGGATTTCGTTCTTGTTTGCACCTACCTCTCTATTTTACAAAGATCCCTTCCCGCTTCCCGCTGTCCTGAGTGTTCCCCGTGCTCAGCCCCAGCGCTGTGTGGGGAAGGGCTGTTGTTCTTCCCTTCCCGCTTTACCTTCAAGACATGGTTTGAATTTAGGTCGAGAAGGTGGGAAAGAAATTGTTTGTCTGCTGGAAATGTGGCATGTTAGAGCTTTCCAAAATAAACCAGACCCTCGGGCACAAGGGACGAGCTTTTGCAGTGACCCTCGCATTTAGAGAGCAGCAACCAACCCCCTCCCCAGCTCTGAGACCTTCTAATGGCTCCATTCTTTCACAATTTACTGAAAAACGCCCCCCTCCAATATGCTGGATCCAGGGAATTTTGTATTCCAGCCTTTCCTATGCTCCTATGTTTAGAAGGAGAGGAGGTGTGGAGGGAAAGGGGAGCGAAAAGGGAAGAAAAAAGAGAGTAAACGCTAAGGGGGGAAAAATGCTTTAAATCTTTCCTGTAAATCTCCAAATATATGAAGTCTGAGGAACAAATTCAAAGCAGGCACGGACGCCTGAAGAGAAGTTAGAGAGAAATATTCTGTTCCATTCAAGCGCATCAAGGGTCTCGCTGAAGCCTTGTTTGGCTAAGGTCAGACGAGACTGGGTTCTCCAATAAAAATAAATCTCAAATTAATTATGGCCTCAAGCGAGGGGCCAGACGTTTGGAGCTAGTGCACTGCAGTCTGTTTTTTTGGCCTTCAGTATTTTTGTTTTTTGTGCCTTAGCTTTCCAATAATTGCGGGATGGGGGAGGGAGGGAGGGCGGGGGTGGTTTTATTGGGACATGGGGCTCAAATAAAAGCAGCCAGGACACTGCTCACCCCGCTCTCCGCCTAATTGCGGTGCAGCTTCAAAGCTACTGCATCTTCTCCACACCGCTTTTAAGACATTATGCTTTACTTAGCACCGATTAGCAGGGAACAACTTTCCGGCTTCAAGCTCCCACATCTCATGGGCTGTTCCTGTAGGGAGGAGGGACCCGATCCTTCAGTTGTGGGGCTGGAACACTCCACTGATTCCTTTTTATTGCTGGAGCTAAAAAGCAGAGCTTTGCCCAATTAGTTTAGTTTAGAATTGGGATTCGTTTCTGGGGATCAAATCCCAGGGCTGCAGTTTGGGCTTTTTGCTTGTGAGGTTGTGGGTTTAGAAAATAAACACAACGCGTCGCGTTTTTCATTCTGCAACGGAGACGGTGCCAGAGGCAAGTCAGACCCAGAGATTCCAAGCGTTCACTGAGGCTGGTGGAGATTTTCCCCTCTAGTAAAGGCTGGAGTAGGATAAACCCTGGCCTTCTGCAAGGACACAATGATGGGAAACGTTGTGAAACATGATTATTGAGAAAAGAATATATAGGAAGAGATATATATACATACAAGATATCGCTAGCACAAGGTACTATATTTATATAAAATATATACATATATAATATATAGCACGAGCTACGTGTATAGAGAAGCTGGTTACAACAAAGAGGACACTGTGTCTCAGTTAATGCAAGATGAGCCACTTTCTAGCGACAGAGCCAGGGCGTGGCTGCCGCGTTTTCTGGGGCTCCCCTCCCGTGTTCACCGCGTGAGTTCACAGCGACCCCAGGCTGGGGTGAAGGAGAGCTCAGCTGATGCTGTTGGGGTCAGATGGGGTGAGAGAAGCCAAATCCCCTCTCCCATCCTCCGAAAATCATATTTCTAACCTGCGCCTGAGGCTCGGGAAGGTTTTCATGATGTTTATTCCTATGGAATAACTCGACGGTTTTAATTGCGAAGTGATGCCCGCTAATCCCGTGGGAATTCCAGGAGGAAAATCCATATCTTTAGGGTTCTGCAGTCCCGCGAAGTCCTGTAGTTCCCGGCATGGAACTCCACTGAGGGGTTAATTCCTTTGGTACTGCCCGTGAATCAGTGACGGGCTCAGTCCCCCCAGAGTGTCCTTATTCGTTTCGATCGGATCACCCAAAATCGGCGTTTTCACCTTCTCCGGGTGAGGCTGCAGCCGGTGTAACCCAATAATAAAGACGAGGAGAAGAGGTGGGGACATGCCAAGCGCTTGAGATCAATACTGAACTAATTAAAAGCTCCAGAATTTCGTTTCATTCATAAGCGCGGTGAAAGAAAAAAGTCATAGTACCAATAATTGAGGAGTAACTGATTTCTACCAGCCTGTCCCAGTGTCAGCATCTGAAATCCTCCGTGGTTGTCAAGATCAAATGATTTTCCAGATGTCTGGTGGTAACCACATTAAACAGATCATAATTCCTTTGCTGTATGTACATGTGCATCCAAACGTCGAGCAACAGATTAAAAGTTGCACACATTGCTCAGCCCCGTGCGCGGCTTTCTCTGCCGGGCTTTGCTCCCTTCTCACTCAAACACAGTTAAATACTCAGTTAAATAACAGAAAAATACCCAAAGTCACCGCACAATCACCTGGGATGATGCGGAGCTTTGGCGCATGGAGGTTGTGAGTAGTTCAACCTTATAAAAACCGTTTGAGGTGACTTCAGGGGTGGGTTTTTTGGAGGGGGGAGAAGAAGGAGGGAAGAAAAAACAACCCCCCCCCCAATGAAGCAAAGCTTCTATTGTTACGTTATTTGGAAGGAAAAGAATAGATCGTTCGGCTTGTCTGAGGCAGTGTTTGACAACTTCGCTCGTTATTTTATCTCCTGGATTTTCGCAAATGTTGTTTTAGCCCAAACCCAAGAGCTAAGACAGGAACATCCTCCCCAGACCCGACCTAACAAGTGACCCTACCTGGCACCGTTTGGAGCCATCCCCAGACATGCAAAATAAGCCCCCGAGGGTCACGGTGCCCGTCTGGCCACAAAAGGCAGAGCTGGGTTCCTAAAATATCTCCAGGTGGGAAGGGGGGTCTGTTTGTCAGCTCCCCCCTTGGGAGCGCTGGGGATGCTCGGGGGGGGGCGGGTTTGTTTGTCCCCTCACCCGGGCTGGGCAGGGGCTGGCTGGGGAGGGTCGGGCTCCTCTCCCGTGAGCTGAGCACGTTTTCAGCTGGTTTCTCCCCACTGCCGGTCCCGCAGCCTAAACCCAAAGTGCCCTGTGGGGTCCGTGGGTGACAGAGGCTCTTTCCACGGGATTTTTTCCCCTTCCTTTCGTGGTTCAGGTCCTCAGCCTGTCCTCTCCCTCACCCCCCGCCCTCGTTGCTTTTCGGGGCTGGTGGGGAGTGTTGTCTAGAGAGGAAACCATTTGGGTTTTGAAAGGATGCGTTTCACTCTTCCCTTTAACCTCTCGCTTTTCTGGTCGCTGCAGCCTCCTGCCATGTGGTAACGCCGAGGGGGGAGCGGGGACAGAACACTGCCGGGGGGGAGACGGGACGGAGGGCAGGGAAAAGGCAAGAGCAATGCGGAAAGCAAAGGGTTAACCGTGATTTCTTTTAATTGAACTCCAGTTCTTGTGGCCCTAGGCAAGGGGGGACCTGACCCCGCTAGCAGCATCCAGATGTGCAGCTCTCCGGGGACCCCGGCGCAGACCCCTGGACTGTGGAGCAGACAGGGGGGGCCGGGGGATGGGGAGAGGGGAGGCGGCCGGGCTGTCCCTCCGCTCCCCCCCTTCACCTCCCGGCTGCGGGCGGCCTCAATCGCTGGCAAGCAGCGAGCCCAAAACCTCCAGGTCTGGTCACGTTCAGCCCCGTGTCTGCATCTGAACTGCAAAATTGTAGCTGAATTGATGAGGCTAATTTCGGAGGAGGGGGAGGGAGGGGAGGGAGGGGCAAGGGGGATCTGTAGCTCTCTCCTGCCAGCTTCGGGCTCGCAGAAATAAAGTATTAATAAGGCATCTCTGCCGCAGCCGAGTAGAAACACTAGTGGCATTATTGCATTTCCCCTTTGGAAGGGGCGGGTGCAGGATAACTTTGGATATCATTTTGATTTCCCCCAACCCCAGCCCCCCTCCCCGTGGTTGGACTAAAGACAGGGGGAAACAAAAAGCCTGGACACAACTGGCACTGGACAAGGTAATCCATCCTTCCCACCGAGAGACCCGACGTGCAGGAGAGTCCTCCTGCCTTGACACTTTTCTTTCTTGGCTTCCCCTCCTTTTATTCCCCGCTCTGCTCTTTCCCTCTGCGGCGTTTGCAGAAGTGGGGCAGAAAAGAGCCCCGAGTGTTGCATGATGTGTTCCGCTGCTGCTTATTTTTGCGAGGGAGGGGGGAAGCGGGGGAGCTGCACAGGCGGGTATTGTCTCCTTTCCTCGGCTCCTCTGGAAGCTTGCAGCTTTTCCCGGAAAAAGGAAAAGCGCGTTTTCTTCTCTGCTGATCGCTCCCGTTTGAATGAAAGGGAGAACTGCACGCCAGAGGCTCGCCAGGTCTAAAATGAGATTTAAAGGCTGGTGGTTGAGAGTTTTTTGTGTGCGGTGCCCGTTAGGACACGGCTTGGGAAGGGAAATTTCGGCTGATCTGACAATCCCCGCGAATTGTTGTCATCTTTAGCCTATAAAGTGGGTTTCCCTCCTCTCGTTTGAGTGAGGTTTTAACAGCTTAGCGAGAGACTCGCACCGTGAGTGGGAAAGGATTCCCAGCCCCTGGGAGAGATGGCTGGACACCCATGCATCCCAGTGTCTCCCCCTCAGAGCCCGACATCCCACCCCTCGAGACGAGCGGGAGTGAGGGGAAGGGGCGAAAGTGGCAAAAAGCCTCCGCTTCCCCGCAGCCCCATTCCCAGCCTGGATTTAATTGCTGGAGTCGTCTGTCTGTCTCACATTATTGCACTTACCGCTCATTTCTGGCAGGGACCGGACCCTCGTCTCACGCTCCTTGCTGGGAGGCGTGAAGGAGGGGGAGTGAAGTATGCTTTAAATACGTTTTTTTTTTCTTTTCTTCCCCTGCCCGCCGCGACCGAATCGTATTTACGGTTTTCTCCCCTTAATTTTTGCCGGTGACTGGAAAACGCATTAATAAAAAAATCTGTGGGAAGAGACGGAAATTCAGTGAGTCAGGCTGAGGCTGCTCCAGCCAAAAGGAAAAAAAAAATGGCAAAAACCCACGTTAAACTAAACTGTGGGATGACACACGGCGCTGGCTAAGACGGGCTGGGGTGCAAGGCAAGGGCTGCGCTGGACTGGCCGCCCCAGCGACAAACAAGAGCTGTGACAGAGGTACCCATTGTTCTGCCCCTTCTTATCTAAATGGAGCAAATATCCTGTATGTAAAATATATATATTTTCAACAAGAAGGCAGGACCAGCGGAGAGACGAAAGTTTCCTCCTCGAGTGACTTCACTTCCCAAAATTAGCAGAAAAAAACGTTTCATCCGGTTAACTGTCTCTTTTTCGCTCTGCTGCAACAACCAAAGTTAAAAAAAGAGAGAGACGGAGAGAGAGGGAGGAAGGGAGGGAGAGAGGGGGAGAGGGGGTACGGAGTGAGCAGCAAAACCGCTGGAAGGGCAGCGAGAAGAGCGAAAAGAGAGAGAAGGATAAAAAACTTCAGGAGGCGTCGGTCGCAGGCTAAACCGGGTCAATGTGTGGAATATTGCTGGTCCCGGCTGGAAGTTATTCTAGATGGACGGCACTATTAAGGTAAGGGGGGCAGGACGGGCCGGGGGTCCCCTGCAGCCGGGGGGGCGCCGGGAAGGGGCGCGGGGCCGGGGCCGGCTCCGGCCGGGCTCTTCTCATCCTCCTCCTCCTCCTCCTTCTCCTCCTCCTCCTCCTCCCCGTCGCCGCCGCCGTGTCTCGGGGCTCTCCCCGGGGCTCGGGGGGTTCGCAGACGCTCGTCCCCGCTCGGGGGGGCTCGGAGGGGCCGCGGGGCCGTGCCCGGCTCCGGGCGGGCAGTGCCAGCTCCTGCCCCGGGGCTCGGAGCGGGCTCGGAGCTGCCCCGCTGTGCCCCCGGCCCTGCCGGGAGGGCTCCGCTGGCTCCGGTGGTCGCCCCTGCCTTTGCTCCTGCAGTCATTTCTTTTTTTTTTTTTTGGCGGGGAGTTGGAAGAGAAACATCCCCTGGCTTGGGGAGAGGCAGCGGGAAAGGGAAGCTGAGTGTGTGGCAAATAAACCACCAACATAACCAACCTCGGGTGGCCTTGAGCAACCGGGGACGCTGCCGGGGCTCGGAGAGCGGTTTCCCCTCCTTCCCCCCCGTCCCACCGGCCGGTCCTCCAGCCTCTGGAAAGATGAACCGAGCCTTTCCAAGTCCCTTGAGGTGCTTCTCAAAGCCCAGGCAGCACAGGGGGGACTTTCTGGCTTTGGGGGACCCTGCTGCGATTCTTACGGGCTCTTCTCGAGGGAGCGCTGTAGAACAGGAGCAGTTTGAACAGAGGAGCCTTGAAGCAAGACGCGCTGTGGGTGTGTTTGGGTTGGAGGATTTCGAAAGAAGATGCCTATCGCCTGGGTGGGGTGTCATTTCGTCTTAAAAGTGCTCTTTTTTTTGGTGTATCTTTTCTTTTTTTTTTTTTTTTTCTCTTTTTTTTTTTTTTTTTTTTTTTGTTTTTTTTTCTTTTGCTGACCTGGGTAGAAAAAATGCTGCAAACTGGCAGGAACTGAAACTTTCTCCCTTAGATTGCAGCTTGTGACAAGTGCACGGTTTGGAAGGGTCTCAAAAGAAGGGGGAGGGAAGGAGATGGACAGGAAGAGAAAATGGAAAGAGGAAAGAGAGAGGGAACGAAAGGGTGGATGTCGGAAAGGGAGAAAGCATGAGCACTGAAAGCACAAAATTTGGGAGGTATGTCAGGAATAAGACAAGTTTTCCCCTCCACCACCTCAGATTCGTAGCAAAAGTAACCTGGGCCTCACTCAGGATAAGTTTAGTGCACCACAACCCTCTTTGATTTGCGGAGCCCTAAATATTGTGCAGTGAAAGTGCAGAAATCTCCCATCTGTAGATTTGCTGCGGTGCACACATGGACCTGCTTTGCTGCCCAGGCCATGAGCCCTGAACGGAGCTGAGTATTCCCATCAGGCAGGGAATTCCTGGAGCCCCGGGAGCTGCTCCCATCCCAGGCAGCCCGTGTTGCACAGAGCTGCTGCTCACCCGCAGCCCCTGCGGTTCGGGGATGAGGAACTGCGACACTTCGCAGCTCCTCTTCCAGTCACGTTGGGAAGCTGTGGCCGAAGGAGGAACTCACTCAACGCATCCCAGGTCACTGCCCCGGCTCCCGCCCTGCCCACTGCCTGCTCTGCCCTTATCCTGCTTCTCTCCTGGGCCAGAAATGATCTGGCTGATTGCTCAGACAAACGGCATCCAGACACTCCAGATCTCCTCCGGGCTCACTACTGAGCTGTTCCAAGTTGCTGCAGGTGCCCATGTCCTGTTTGCCACCTCTGATAATTTCCCCTTTCTCTGCACCATGCACTGAGCTCAGGGCTCCGTGGTGCCTCTGGGATTATCTGAGATCTCTTGCAAGTTTTCCTTTAAAAAGTGGGTTCAAGGAGTATTAACCCCACACAGTGACAGATTTGCTGCAGAGAAGGGAAGGGTTAGGCCACCTTGCCTGGCTTGTCTCAGGTGAAGGGCAGCAGGAGAGGATGTGGCTTCAGATGCTGCAATGTTTTTGGTGTGCTGAGCTCTCCAGATAACCTGTGCTGCAGGGCAGATCCTCTGAATTCTAGGGCACAGCAAAGCAAACCTGTCCACACCCAGAGAAAAGCAATTTAAAAGCAATCGTGCCTTAGTTCTGCTCTCCCAGAGTTGTACACATTGATTTATCTCAGAGCTGTGTTTGTGTGGGGAAAAATATGGCAGAAAGATGCATGGAAGTGACTGGAGAGCAAGAAAAACACAGCAGAAAGCTCTTTCATCATCTCCAGCAAGACCAGGGGAGGGAGCAGATGAAATCTGAGTTCCGGGGCGGGTAAGAAACGCTTCCCTCCCCGAGCTCAGAATTATTCCTGTCAGTGCAGGGAGCAGTGCTCCGTTTGGGAGAGGGCTATGCAGTCCAGATGATTTTCTTCTTGAGAAGCTTAAACTTGGCAAGTGACTCTCTTTTTTGAATTTATGCAAAACTATTCCATGGACTAATTGTTTTAATTGAGCCAGAGACTTTTAGCTGCACACTTGACAGGTGCAGGAGTTTGGGTTGAGTCTGCTGTGAAAATCTCTCCCTTTGCCCTGCAACCTCTAATATTGGGCTGGTACTTTTCTCTCAGTCTTTCTGTGCCATTCAGAAAGAGTTTTGGTGACAGACTGGTTTTACCCACATGGAATAATTTAAGTGCACACCTGCCCAGCTGCAGGGGAACTTTGCAGTGAGGGGGTAAATCCACTGGAACCTTGAGCACTCCTAAAGGCTCCTGGGGAAACAGGGCATGATGAAACACGGAAACAGAGGATAGATGTGGTCAGGATTATCCTGGCCTACACCTGCACCCTTTGTGGACATGGCACACAAGTGTGTATTGATGTTGGTTTCAGAGTTTTTAACCCAAACCTTGCACATAATATGGAACCAGGTCAGGACTGTAAGTCATCTTTCCCCACCACACATGACTTACATCCCATATGATGCTGCTGAGCCACCACAACAGGTCCAGAACACCTTTAATTTATTCACAAAAGTTTTTATATCTTGAAGAGAATTAGATCACTTACTGAGGAAGTGAGAGGCAATTTTTGCTGCATTCTTCCAATAATCTGTTTAATACCTGGCATGAGAAGTGGCCTGGCTGGCTTGCAAAGTGCCCTCTAGAGCAATGCTCAAAGGTCTTTTCTGGAGGAAGAAGAGCAGCAAACCTTTCTGAGTTCATTCCCACATTCAGCTCACATTCAGCACAGAGCACTGGCAGAAGATGATTTGGAACCAGGGAAACCCCCAACATTTGTGTTTGAACTTATTATAAATGGTCGATAACACTTTTATTGTACAACTCCAGGTACTCCCAATGCCATGTTCTGAGGGTTAACCCCCTGTTTTGATTAATTTACGTTGTGTCTGGAGTGTTTGGTTTTTATTGCCTCAAATTAATTCAAAAAAGGGTCCATCTCATCAGCAGCAAGTTGCCCGTGCATGGACTTCCTCACAATAACAACTGGTGTGGTTTCAAACTGGTTTAATTGTTTCACTTCCACTTTATGTGGGGAGAATAATTAAAGCCAATACACTTGCCAAAGCCTGGCTGTCAATAAAAAAGAGTGTTTTGTGGAGCTGCTGCCTTCGTTCTGTGCAAACATATTTATCCTTGTGTCGTGGCCATCAGAGGCCACTGAGGGACGTTCAGTGAGGACTTTGCATTTCCCAAGGAGGTGACAACCAGAGTCGTGTCCCTCCAGGAGAAGAGGACTCGTGTGTTGGCGTTGCCATGGCAAAGGGTGGGGTGGGGTTTCCAGAGCAATCACTGTTTCTTGCCATTTGTGAGCCGTGGGCGTTCGCTCTCGCCCTGGAACTCGCCTTCAGGAGCTCAGACTGAGACCATGTTCCCCTTCTGGGCCAGTTTCAGTGCCTCTTTGGCCCTTTGAGGTCGCCCTGGCTCTGGCCCCCGAGGGATGACCCTTCCTGGCAAAAGGGCATCGACTCCCAGGGCAAACTCCCAGCCTGCAGATTGGAAAAATGACAAATAAATCAGGAAGATTTGAGGCATGACAACTTTCCACGTTGCTGCCCCTCGAAAGCAATTTGGAACAAAACCATCTGGAATTTCCAAGGCATCAGTGACGATGTTCCCTCATACCCTGGCCCCTGTTCAGGACACATTTATTATACATAAGAACTTTCTGATATACAGCAGCAAAAACCTGTTAGAAATGTTTTACAGTTGGGATATTTTGACAATGCTGCTTCATTTTCCCTCCAAGATCTGTGTGCAAATGCACATCTTCTGCCTCAGAATGAGCTTAAATCACATTTCACACTGACTGACCCTCCAAGTGTCCAGTGCTGACTCCTATTTGCAAGTAAACACTGGGAAAGCCTTTTCCAAGCCTGTGGCATAGTATTTGCTGCTAAGAGAAGGATGGTTGGTCTGAAACAAACCTAAGACAGAACAAAACAGTACAACTGCTTAGATTTTGGGTCCTCGGGGTTTCACTCAGAGGCTTTAAGGAGGTGCTGAGAGCCCTGTGTAGTTTCTCTGCACCACTGTGGATTTTACCTGAACAGGATGTGGTCACTTAGAGTGGTAGCAATGCGTGTCTTGAGGATTTCATGCTTTTATTTTAGTTATTAGTTTGAATTCTGTGATATTGCTGGGGGGAGCACCCAGCTTCTGTCAGTCCTTGCAGCATCTCTTCGAAGAAGAGTTTTGCTGGTGTGTAAGGGTGTTATTTATTGCAGTATTACAATCAAGAGCAGCAAAGGGGAGGGTTGCACCTCGAAGTGAGGACTTAGATGACACTCTGAGAAGGTGAGATATGCTGGGGAAGGGAATTCATAGAGTTTATTTCCTTCAGCTCTCCCCTTCCTGGACTTACAGAAGGCTTTCCTCTTGATTTCAGCTCCCATCTGCTCAGAAGGAGCAGGTCTAGAACACGTGAATGTACAAGCTCATGGCAGAGCATCTGCCATCCTGTTTTTCCCTGTAACACAGCCATGTATGCAGTTCTTTTCCAGCCCCTCATCAGCTGCCTCCTTCAGTTCCTCCTCCTGCTAGACTTTCCCTGAGCACTTACAGAGACTCCACGTCCCACCTCAGTGCAAACATGCACCAGCAGGAAAATTAAAGGAGCCAAGGGAGCCTTAACTTCAGATTTCCAGATATTTGTGGGTTTGCTAAACCCCTAAAGCTGCAGGAGCTTGGTGTTAGTGCGTGGATGTGCACGGCTCACCTGGCAAAAGCAGCTCTGATACATTAAGTTCAGCTCCACAAGTTAGTTTGAAGGCAATTCTCCTCCAAAATGTAGAATTCTGGTCAGATCTTTCCTCCTGAATTGAACAGCAGGGTCTGTGCCTCTCTTTTGCTCTCCTGCAGGTGAACACAAGTGCCCAATGCACGCTGGCATGTAAGAAGAGCTGCCTGCAGGTCCCTCAGGGACACAGGGCTGTGTCACACCTCCCTGGGTGACACCTCAGAACACTTTCTGAGCAAACAAACGATTTTGGGTGCGACTGTGAGTGCACATTTATAGCTGGGTTGGAAATACAGACTGAAATATCAGCCCACAAATGTTTTCTGCCTCCTTCTGGGGACTATTTGCCTGCTGGGGGACCCGAGTCTTTGGTGCCCTGGGTGTTGTGTCCCTGCAGACCCTGACTAGGGTGCCCTAAACTGCACAAACAGCAAGGGTGGCACAGGACAAGGGCTGGTCTCCCCTGCTGAGCTCCAAATATCAAAGCCTGCAGACTGTGAGTGCATTTGCTGCTTGTTTTCTCTCTTCCCCTCATTACCCAGGCCACACAATTACTGATGCATATCTGCAGCCAGTAACACCGATCACAAACCTGGCTCTTGTAGTAAAGCCGCAAACGTTCCCTCCCTCCTCCCCCACCGCTGCCACCAGCAGCTTTTCCTTCAGCTCTGAGGCAGAGCCCCGAACAAAGGGGGTGTACCTTGGTCTGAAAGGCACTTCAGCATGTCCTGGCAAACCTTCTGTTCCTCCAAAGAGCACCAAAGGCAAAGTTTGGAAATAAGGGCCACCAGTGTTTGGCACCAGAGACACTTGATTGTGTCTAACTCTGTTTTGCTTCCATGTTTTAAAGCCAGAGCCCTAAAAACAGGGGGGTTAAGGTGGGGTTGTTGGGGTGTCCTGTGCAGATCCAGGAGCTGCACGTGAGGATCCTTGTGGGTCCCTTCCAGCTCAGGATATTCTGGGATATTTGTCTAATTAAGTAAGCAGTTAAATTTGAACCAGCCTGTAACTAACTGCCCTCAGCTCCCAAGGGTGACTGTTCCCTCTGAAAGCCAGGCTGCTTCCTGGGTGTTGGACAAAGTGTCCTGGTTCTGTTCACAAACACCCTGATTAACACTGGAACACTGGCTAAGGGGCACTGAGTGCACAATTCTCCCTGGAAATAGATGGGAAAGGAAGGTGAAATCTTACAGACATCGTGCAAAATCTCAGCCTTTCTTCTCTTCATCATCAGTCTGATGCTCTAAAGAAAATGACCCTCTTCATGTGGGTCAAACATTCTTTCTTTTCCTGACATTTGTCCTAAAATTCAGTGAGAAACACAGCTCCACATGGGCTCCTGTAGTAAGTGTCATGGATACACCTCAGCATGTTGATTTATTTGCATATATCTTGTTCCAGCACACACTGAGAGCTCAACCAGAGCTGTGAAAGAGTAAGAAACAACTAAAAAAACCTTATAAATCTCCCCTCCCCAGGCTGACAAAGCTGCACACCCAGGAACTGAACGTTATTCTGGCCCACACTTGTCAATCAAGGGAGGGAGAGAAAATATTGTAACGGGCAGCAAAGCTTTAATTAGTCATTTACTGATTTCTCATTCAGCAAAAAACCCTGCCCTTCTTAATAATGCTGGTTTTGATCTGAGGGGAAGAGATAAATCAGCAAGAATACAGTTTTTTAGGTTGGGTGATGAGTGAAAAGAAGAAACTATAGTGAGGTTTGGTGGGGTCAGGGGAAGGTGTGGTGAGTCCAGGAAACCGATTTCTGCGTGATGAGAAAATTCTTATCTGAATGGTTTTTATAGCAGCTTTTTCTTCCAAAAAGAAGATAAGGAAAAGATTAGGAGAGGTTGAAATACTCTTTTTGCAGCTAAAGGCAGAATTTGGCTCTCTGGTTTCTTCTGAATAACTCTTCTTGTTGTTCCAAGCTTGATTGACTTATAACTGCATCTGAACCAACCTCACATCAGTTCCTTTTTATCAGCCAAAGTGAGACTTCCTGTGCTCCACAGTCTGGTTTCCTGATGTGTTTCCTTTTTCCTTTTAACAGAACAAAGGAAACTGTAACTCCTCCGCTGCTCCTGTTCCAAATCTCCCTGGGACTTCATACAATGTTCAGCATCGAACATTTCCCTTGTATTTTTATCCCTGGCCGGTGGGGCTGCCTGGAGTGACAGTGCCCTCTTCATCTCTGCTCGAGCTTTGCACTGCCACAGCTGCAGAGGGGCAAGAACCCCGGGCATGTCGAAATAAAACCACTTCCAGAGCAGTGGGCAACCCCCCCTGGCAGCTGCTGGGAGCTCTGGGCTACCAAAGTAAGGCAGAAAGGGAAAATCTTTGCCCAAAGACTCTGTGTGTTACCAGGAACACGGGGTTTGTTACAGCAAACACCAGGTGTTGAGGTCTCACTGATTTGCACACGTTTGTCTGGGTGAACTTTGGTTTTTGACCCTGGGGCTGGGACTTTGTGTCCTGAAATAGGGAGGCCAGTGGCAGAAATGGTGCCCAAGATGGTCACACCCACAGGAGGCAGTGCCCTGGTACCCCCTGCAACTGGCAGCCCTATGTATTTTAATAGGAATTGGTTTCAAACCCCCACTGAGTGGTAACTACCCTCTTCTCACATCTGTTTTTCCCTTAGCAGTTAAGGGCTGCAGTTCCCTTTCAGTCCTGCCATTCACACCAGGAACATGCTGTGGATGCAAACTCCAAATTCTGCCTTGCAGGAAGGATCCTGTCTCCCTTGGGAAAGTCCTTTACCCCAGCTGACAGATACTGAGGCACCCATCCCTTTATCATCTCTGCAGGTCAGAGCTGGTGCTCTTTCTTTATAGGAATCACAAGTTCTTGATGACAAGAATCACTTGTCTTCTTGTTCTGGAGGCAGAGCTTCCAGGGAATCCTGCTCACCCAGGCCCCAGGGAAGAGCAGGAGCTGGGTTACTTTAAGCAAGGAGAAGAATTACCATCCTTGCCCTCCTACAGAACTGCCTTTCTGCAGATTTTGGTGAACTGATTTGAGGTTTTCTCATGTAATACAAAATCTTGAGCCTTTGCATTCAAAAAGATCATTTTTAATCAAATAGTTTTGGATTGTCCAGCAAAAAGCATCAGAAAATTATATCCCTTCTGTAAAATCCTGGGGAAAATTGAGGAAGTTTCGCCTTTTCTGCTGTGTTCTGTTTATGGAACAATTTCTATTCTATTCCTAATTCGATTTCCATCAAAATTCCATTGATTTAATCCCTATTAAACTCAGAGGATTTGTCCATGAGGGTCGTGTTGCAGATCAGCCTTCAGGACTGACTCCTGATTAGAACCAGAAGTCGTGACTCGTGTGATTAATTCCTTGTATTACGGGAGTTGTCCCCAGAGGCTCCTCCAAGAGGAGCATGGCACGTACATGGAATAAGAGCCCAAAATCTGAGCAGGCAAAGGAAGAAAACAGGGAGGAGATGAAATGCAGGAAGCATCTGGTCACTCAGCAACTCACCATCAGAGATGTAAAGAGTCTGTTCACAAGTCTCTGGAATTAGAACTGGCCAGGGACTGGGAGCAGAGGGTGGACTTTGAATGGTTTTACCACTGATGCACAGAAAAATCACTAGAGCCAGAAATTATGGATACAGGGACAAGCTCAGGAGGGGACAGATCTCCTGAAAATTGATCCCCAAAGGCTGTAAGTTATTGTGAGCAGATCTCCCAGGTGCTGGGCTGTGTTTGAGGCACACTGAGGAGCCACATCACTCGTGCTCCTCCACACACAGTTTGCTCCATCAGGGATAATTTTGCTGCTGCTGCCACTCCTAAACCCAAACTTGCTCCCAGAATTCACAAGCCGTGAGTCGTAGCAGCCTTCCTTAATTAGATCTGATATGCACATGTATATCTCTCCACAGCACAAATATTTATATTTTGGTGATATTTCTAAACTAATACATCTGGCTTCATTAGAACCAACCAGGCTTTAGAACAAGCACTGTTGGGCAAGAACTCGCAGTGTCATCCTGCAAATATTACAGGAATTGTCTGTAACAGGACAGGAGAAGGGATGATCTTAAGGGAGGAACTGAGGCACAGAGCAAAGCAAAGTGTTTTATCAGGGTCTGGGGTGCTTTTAACGGCCCCTATTTCTCCCGAATCCCTGTTCTCCCAGCCCAGCGTGCGTGGCGATGCCGTGTGTGTGTTTTACCCGGCGCGGGGGAATTCGGACGGGGCTGGAATGAAACCTGAGCCGTCCCTGGGCAGCCGGAGGGAGCCGGGGCTGTCACTGCCATGGCCCGCGGCCAGCCCGGCTCCTCCAGCCCCTCCGCACAGCTCACGGGACACCTTTTCGTCCTGCATGAAGTGGAGGAAGGAGCAGGGACAGGTCCAGGCTGAAGAGCAGCCAGGGCTGCTCACCCAGGGAAATTTTACAGAGGGAGATGTAGAGCAGCACTTGCCACGGTACCTCCTAGTCCTTTTCTTCTGAAATGCATCTCTGGCCTCTCCTTGGCAGTGACACTGGGTCCTCTGGGTTGTGGGCAGAGTTTTACAGAATTACAGAATCCCAGAATACACTGAGCTGGAAGGGACCCACAAGGATCATCGAGTCCAGCTCCTGGCCCTGCACAGGCCCAGCCCCAAGAGTCTCATCACAGGCCTGACAGGATCATCCAAACCCTCCTGGAGCTCTGGCAGCCTTGGGGCTGTGCCCACTGCCCTGGGGAGCCTGGTCAGTGCCCAACCAGCCTCTGGGGGAAGAAAGAGAGGAAGAAGCTAAGACTGAGTATAGGACAAAAAGTATTTCTGTAGTGAGAAATAGGACTTCAAGCTTTCCCACTGCCCAGAGAAGCAGCAACAAGCCACTATTTAAATGACAAGTGAACACCAAGAACACCATAAAAAGGACATGGCAATTGTAAGCAGTTGGTAAGCAAATTGTTTGAACAATCAAGTTCAGTCTCAGTTCTACCACTGCCTAATCCATTTAATCTAGAAGACATCATTTGGGTAACTTAACAGTTTTATGGAAGGCTGTGTAAAACAGTTACCCAATATGCATCCCTATATGACCCTTTTTTGGTAGGAAAAGTGCATATCCATGTTTAACTCTGAGTCCCAACACACTCCTGCCTGGGGCACCCTGTCAGTGCTACAGATGACACCGGGCTCTGTCCCCCTTGCTGGGTTCCACAGGGCATCCCAAACCCAGCTCCACAGCTACAGGAATCACAGCACTTCCAGAGCAGCAGGCAAAGGTTTCAACAAAGGGCTGGAGTTCCTTCCCTTTAGGAAGGGAAAGCAATGCCTTGAAGTTCAAGCTTGCCTGCTATAAATCCTCTGGATTTGCACCACAGTGTCCCAGAGCAGACGTGTTCTCATCCTCACAGAACACGGGGTGGTCACTAATGGATGGAATAAGCTTGCAGTTAGCTCCCTGCTCCTCAGTTTTGGTATTCCCATATGTCATCTGTGCCTCAGGAAGGATGTAATTATGGTTGATCGTTAGTGTTATGAGTTATTTGTGCTCCAGCAGTGCCTGGAGGCCAGCGTGGGCTCTGCTGTGCTGAGGAGTCTGTGTAACAAGAGAGTCTTCTTCAAAATTCCTGAGCAGTGAAGAGAGGTTATGGCACTTAATTTGAACCCCAGAGTGGGAGCACTTCTTGGGCTCCATGTCTGCTGTCAGACATGACCACGCACTGTCATTGCATTCCCAAAATCTCCAAGGTTTCTGTAAAGGATGGATTTTCTTCCCACCCCCACTGCTCCCCATTGCAAAGGCCTTCTGAAACTTCTTCATTCTGAGGTTTAGATACTTTCTTCTGATTTTGGGCTGACATTTGCTCATGCCTGATTCATACCTTTCTCATGCCAGCACTACTGGCCTCAGCAGCACTTTCCCTTCCCTGACCTTACATCCCCGGTGTACTTACAGACCACTGCCATCCCTCACCCTTTGTTTTGTGGGGATAAACACAAATCTTCTACTCTCCTTTACACCCTCCTCCTCTTGGTTATTCCTTAGCCCTCAGATGCACCTGCTTCCATGGGAATTTGCCCTTTGGCACATTCCACTGGAGTGGCACAGGCTGTTCTCAGTGCTTGGCATTAGCACACATTGGAAGATCCCTCCCTGATGCAATCCCAGCATTGGGATGCTTTGGGTTTTTTAACTTCTGGTGAGTCAGAAAAATCTGTGAGAGGTTAATTTACTCCAGCCTTTGTCTCAGACTGGTTCAGTCAGCTGTTCTGGCACCGTATGAGATCAGGCACTTCACCTCTCTGTGCTCCAGTTTCTCACCCACAGGAGTAACTCCTCCCTTCCCTCTCTGTCCGTTGGGAATGACTCTGGCTCTGTTCAGCAGCAGCAGGGACAGTGACCTCAGTGCAGGCATGACCTGCAGTGCCATGGCATGAACAGACAGACACCCAGTTCCTGCCATTCTGTTCTTTATTAACCCTCCCCAACCTTCCCCCAGTTCCTGAGGTGTGGGTGTAGTGACCAACCTTTGGGTCTTGTATGTCTTTGTAATGTGGGTTTGGAGAACTGCAGGAATGTTTTGCCTTAGCCCAAGGACCATTCTGAGCTGTCCAGAGGAGCAGAAAGGGTGTGAAGTGCAGCAGTTTGGCAGTTTTGCAGCAGTGCCCTGGTGAAAGAGGCCAGCAGCGTACGTGCCTGTGGAGCTGCTCCATTGATTCACACTCAGAGCACACACACAGAGCCAAAACTTCAACTGGGCCTAAATACCAGATGGCTTCTTACATAAGCCAAACTTTTATGTGTTTTAAAAACTAGCAGCCAGTGCAGGCTCAGGCCCTGCTCTGGTTGTCCCTTCCTTCCATCCACTCCTTACCCTTTTGCAGCTCAGTGGTTTCAAAACTACCAGCTGCAGCCTTCCAAAAATAGAAAAGGATTCATTAATCACCATAACCCTAAGCCACAGAAACTCTACCTTGTGAGCAGCACTTTGCTCCCCATGTGCTGTTCTGTGCCAGCCTGGAGGAGCTGAGGTGCCCAGGGAAGTGTGTGCTGGGGAAAGTGTGTGGGCACCAGCATGGGGGGAAAACGTGCAGGGAACAGGGCAGGGGAGCAAAGGAGCACAAAGAGAGTAGGCTGTGGAAAGAAATCCTCCAGATCCTGACAAACCATTCTCCCAAGTGCTTCCCAGGTCCTTCCTTACCCAGGTAATGACCACAGCTATTTGCAGGGCCCAAGGATTCAGCTTTGCAGGGACAGCCCTCCCTTGCTGAGATGAACCTCCTCAGGAGGAAGGTGTGTGCTGTTTTCACACGAGAACCTCTCTCTGATTCCACATCTGTCTCCAGATGTGCCTTCCCAAGGCTCCTCCAACTGCACCTGAGTGTGTGGTGCAGGTACAGGGAGCTCAGAGTTCAGTGTCTGGTACAGGTGGTGTGGGCACAGCTTTGTCCCCACAGGGCTCAGTGAATGTGCAAGACACTGAGTGAACAAAGGGCTTTGGAGTTCATCAGCTGCAGGGGGTAAAAGGAGGGTGGTTGTGCTCTTGCCCTGTATAAATTGCAGGTTAAACCGGTGAAGTTAAACAAACAGTTGAAAAATGGATCTGTCTCAGGTAATGCTGATTTTCTATATATCACAGAGTCACAGGATGGTTTGGGTTGGAAAGGACCTCAGAGATCATCTCATTCCACCCCCTGCCATGGGCAGGGACACCTTCCACCAGCCCAGGTTGCTCCAAGCCCTGTCCAACCTGGCCTTGGACACTTCCAGGGATGGGACAGCAGCAGCTTCTCTGGGCAACCTGTGCCAGGGCCTCCCCACCCTCACAGCCAACAATTCCTTCCCAATATCCCACCTAACCCTGCCTCTGGCAGTGGGAAGCCATTCCCCCTTGAACTATCACCCCATGCCCTTGTCAAAAGTCCCTCTCCAGTTTTCTTTCTTCAAAAGTCATTTTGTGGGACAAGTCCTTGGCTCTTGTGTTTCCTCTGAATCTCTCTGTGACTACACCCAGTTCTGCAGGGATATGGATTCATGGAGCTCCATTCCTGCCTGGGTGGATGATATGTCACTGCTAAGCACTGCTAAAGTGCTGAAGGGGGGCAGGATGCCCAGCTCCCACCCCAGGGGGAGTCCTACAAGGGATAGTTTTGCTGTAAGAGTAACAAAAAACCCAAAAAACCAAACATGGCATGTTGTGCTTAAAACATGAGATCATGATCCAGGACACTTGACTTCCATTCTTGGCTCTGACAGTGACTTTCTTTCCAGCCTCAAGAAGCCAATGAACTCTAAGGCAGGACTGGTCATTCCCTATTTATCTCTTTCCTAGAGTCCTTCAGCTGTTTGGAATAGGAGCCATCCCCCAGAGTGTGTTCACCCAGGGACAGCTTGAAGTTTACTCATCCTGAGTCAGGTGGTGGAGTATTTCCCCAGGAATTGTGTCCAAGATGTGCACTTGGTTATTCACTCTTTGTTATGACTCAGTTAATGGGTTATGGAGATAAGGAGACTTCTAGAAGAGAAACACGTTCAGAAACATGTTCAGAAAACTGACACTATCTGTAACAAAGCTTTCTTAGCATCTAAGATGATAGTCAGGCATCTATTATTTAGTGAGAAGATAAAGAGGAGAGATCTGCCCTCTGGCATCTCTGCTCAGCAGATAACAATCAGCTCACGTGTCCCTCTTGCCAAAACTGTAGACTTCGTGAAGAATGAAACCCTGTAAGTGGAGTCTTTATTCCTCCTCCTCACCCAGAAACCCTGAGCAAACTGGTTTCTGTGCCTTGATTTTCCTAATCATAAAATAATAATGGGTAATGCTCCTCTGAGGTGAGGCTGAACGCTGACAAATCTCCACAAAGAGCTTTGTAAGCTCTTTGTAAGGAATGTATAGGTGCCTAAAATACCAGAAGAAAATCGCCCTGAAATCAGGTCCAAAGCAGCTGGATGAAGAGTTGGGGTTTTACAACCAGGAAAGAAGCTATTTGTAGGATATAAATTGTTCTGGTACTTATGAAACACAGAAAGAAACAGGCTCTGCTGTGCATCCTCTACAACCCCAACCGGCTGCGTTAACAGGAACCTCACGAGACACCTTGTGCTGAGCTGGTGCAGCCCCAGCCCCTCAGCCTGAGCAGGGAGGGGGGAATCCCACGGGAGGGCAGCGACACTGCCAGCTCAGTCCAGCACTGCTCGACCTCCAGCCCTGACAATCAAACAGCCAAAGCTCACCTTGGCTCTGGCTGCTCCTCCTGAGCAGGAAGGTGTGGAAGGTGCCAGGGAAGCAGAGCAAAGGCTGCTCTGACGGGCTGATGGGCAGGGTGCCAGCAGCAGGAGCGGGCACAGCTCCCCGTGCCGGGCTGACCCCGCGCTCTCAGCGCTGTCATTGGGATCGGGGGCTGTGGGACAGGTGCAAATCTGCTCCCAGGTCACAGCCGGGGACGTGGCTGGCAAATTGTCATTGGAGGCTGCGCCAACAAGGAGCAGCTCTGGTCTCTCAATGCCCGGAGGAGCGGGAGCTGTTCCGCACGCACCCGCCGGGTCGGGAGCGCGGCCGGGGCTGTTCCTTTGTCCGCTCCCGCACTCCCGGAGCGAGCGCCGGGCGCTGAGAGCTGAGCCTTGAAGGACAAAGGGGCGACAAAATGCTGTTAAAATGAGTTGCTTACTGAGCGAGCTCAGAGCCCTCCCCCTGCTGCGCGGAGCTCCGGAGGTTGGGCACGGGGGCGGTGCGGGAGTGGAAACCCTGGGCGTGGGTGCAAGAGGCGGCTTTTTACTCATCTGAATAAAAAGGATGCACGAGGCAAATAAAAAGATGCCCGAGTTATATAAAAAGATGTACAAGTTGCATAAAAAGGTGCAGAAGGTAAACAAAAAATGAACAAGTTCTATAAAAAGGATGCTCAAGGTAAATAAAAAGATGCAGAAGGCAAATAAAAAGATGCAGAAAGTGAATAAAAGGGTGCAGAAAGTGTATAGAAGATGCACAAGCTAAACAAAGAGATGCAGAAGGTAAATAAAAGTACACACAAGTTATATAAAAAGATGCACAAGGTAAATAAAAAGATGAACAAATTCTATAAAAAGGATACAGAAGGTAAATAAAAAGATGCAGAAGGTAAATAAAAAGGTGCAGAAGGTGCAGAGAAGATGCACAAGCTAAACAAAAAGATGTACAAGGTAAATAAAAATACACACGAGTTACATAAAAATATGCAGAAGGTAAATAAAAGGATGAACGAGTTCTATAAAAAGATGCACAAGGTAAATAAAAAATATACACAAGCTATAGAAAAAGATGCAGAAGGTAAATAAAAAGTTAAGCCAGCCAGACAACCTGAAGCACAGAAGAGCTGGGCTCCTGCCATGGTCACTGTCTGCTCCTCTGGGCCCAAATCAGGGTGTTTTAGAAAAGTGCTCCTGATCTTACTCGGCCAAGGCACAAAAGGCCTTGTCAGTGCAGGAGCTGAGAAAAGTCCTGTGGAGTCCAGGTGTTCTCTCTCTGGTCATATCTCAGTGCAGTGAGGGCGAGGGAGAATGAATTTCTAGGAATATCAGGAAGAGTGTGGCAGCAGGAGCAGGGCAGTGATTGTTGGCCTGGACTGAGCGCTGGTGAGGCCACCCCTGGAGTGCTGTGTCCAGCTCTGGGCCCTCAGCTCAGGAAGGACATGGAGGGGCTGGAGCAGGTCCAGAGAAGAGACACGAGGCTGGGGAAGGGACTGGAGCACAAGTGCTGTGAGGAGAGGCTGAGGGAGCTGGGGGGGCTCAGCCTGGAGAGGAGGAGGCTCAGGGGAGACCTCCTGACTCTCTGCAACTCCCTGACAGGAGGGGGGAGCCAGGGGGGGGTTGGGCTCTTCTCCCAGGAACCAGCAGTAGGACAAGAGGGCTGGGTCTTCAGCTGTGCCGGGGGAGGTTTAGGTTGGATATTGGGAAGAATTTCTTTCCAGAGAGGGTGCTCAGCCATTGGAATGGGCTGGGCAGGGAGGGGGTGGATTCTCCGTCCCTGGAGGTGTTTAAGATGAGGCTGGATGTGGCATCAGTGCCATGGGCTGGGAACCACAGCGGGGTTGGATCAAAGGTTGGACTTGATGATCTCGGAGGTCCCTTCCAACCCAGCTGATTCTGGGATTCTGTGATTCTATGATCAGGAAAAGGTTCTTCCCCCAGAGGGTGGTTGGCACTGACCAGGCTCCCCAGGGCAGTGGGCACAGCCCCAAGGCTGCCAGAGCTCCAGGACTGTTTGGACAATGCTCTGATGGCCAGGGTGGGGTTGTTGGGGTGTCTGTGCAGGGCCAGGAGTTGGACTGGATAGTCCTTTCAGCTCAGCATGTTCTGGGATTCTCTGATTCAGATCTATTCCTTGCACACAAACATCTGGAGCTTCAATTGGTCCCTTCATTCCATGAAGACAGCCTGGGTTTTGCCTCCTGCATTTTCATTTGAACAATGACATTGCAGATTTGATGAAGCTTCTGCGCCCCCCCAAAGGCAAAGAGGGCAGCCCTGATAAAAGGCTTAAATGCATCTCCTCTGTGCCAGAGGAGCCCTCAGGAATGTGAGGAGCTGGGAAGAGTCCTCAGGTGGGTGGAAACAGCCAGGCAGGTGAACTGTGAGCTGTGAGCTGGGAACTGGGAGCTGGGAGCTGTGAGCTGTGAGCTGGGAACTGGGAGCTGGGAGCTGTAAACTGGGAGCTGTGAACTGGGAGCTGGGAGCTGCCTCTGCAGGGACTGCCCATGTCACAACATGAGCTGGGCTCACAGCAAACACCCTGTGTGACACAGTGCACGTGGCAGAGCCCTTTGGGTCTGGACACCACATGGCCAGAGAGGCTTTGAGAAGTCAGGGTATGAAAGGGAAGCAAGAAACGGGACAGTGTGGGGCCAATCCACTGCTGTGGGACAGGAAGGGGAATGTTGGGTGACATGGCAGTGCTGGGCCCAGCTCTTGTGGCACTTGGACTTCATCTGGGAAGTCTGAATTTCATTCTAATTACATAAGAATATCAGTATTTGTCTAATAAATGTGAGTTTCTAAGGATTGCAGGGAAAAGTGAGAAATTAGATCCTAACAAAGATTAAAAATCCTGCTGTAAATACAATTCCATGTTTAATTAAGACTATATTCAATTAAAGCAGTGGGCTGTAAAACAAAGCCCTTCCTTGCTTGCTGTGTGCATCCTACTGATGATCATCATCTTTAATTAATAAAAAGTGAAAAACAACAACAGGATGGCTTTAGGGGTCTAATTTTAGGCTGTGATGATGAACTGTCAAGGAAGGGTCAGGTGGAATCTGAGACACCAGCAGAGTCAAGGAGGCACAATGACTGTGCCAAGGACATCCAAGGAGGTTTATAGCCTGGAGCAGGGCTGGGCAAACCAGAAAGAGCCGGGGGGTGGCTTGTGCCCCTTCAGTTTGTTTGATGGAGAAAGGAACCCTCCTGCAGTGCCCTGTGCCAGCTTCAGCCCTGCCTCACCCCAGGGAGGGGTGGGAGTGATCTGCCAGGTAGGGGATGCAGAGGGAGCAGTGTGAGAGCCCAGCATTTGAAAATTAAACCTGGCAAACCCCCAGGAAAAGCCTTCCCGGGAGATGAGCTCGGAGATGTCGTTTTGCCCCCCTCTCCCAGCCCACTCCGTTCCTATTATTCCCTCTATCACACGGACGATAAAAGGAAGGGGGGGCTGAATCATGTTTATTAATTCCCAACGACAATAGGACACCTGGACCAGCACCTGTCAGAATGTGATGCAAATTAGCGCGGGGAAGCTGGTCTCGATCAGCACAGCCATAATGAAGCGCTAATAGAAGCACTAATGATTTGCAGGGCGAGCTCTGCCGGGGCATTGGCTCAATTGCAGTAATTAATGCGGCCTTCCCGGGCTGCAGCGCTGCTCCCATTCACAGCCGCTTCCTGAGGCTTTTCTCGTGCTGTTTGTTTTTTAAACACACAAACTCGGGGCTTATTATATTTGCAAACAATGGCATCGTGGAGATGCTCTGATTTGCTGCAGAGATAGAGAGGGATGGTGTTTGAAAGCTTAAATTAAAGCAGGATTTCCTTCTGTTTTCTCAAAGGAAAGGTTACCATTTGCTAATAACTGTCACAGGCTGTAAATGGCCTCAGTGTCATATGATGGATTCTTCTGATTGCTTTTAATCAAGGTTTTCAGATACCGTGGGGTGTAAACAGAGAAATGAGCTGAACGTTCATGGGCTGAACAAACCTCAGGAGATGTGACTAAGATAAGAAATAACTGTTCTGACGATGAAGTAATAGCAGATCCTTTGCTTCTTGAGTTACACTCTTTATCATTATTATTTTAATGTTCTCTGGCTGAGATAGATTGCACTGAGAGATGGAAATGTGCTCCAACAGGTTGTGTGAGTGGGTGGAGGGCTCTTTACCCCACAGAGATACTCAGTTGTTAGACTATCTATGTCCTCTCTCATATTTGGGGTTTTTCTTTATCTTCAAGGAAATTTAGACAATGGAAATGAATTAGAAAAAGTCTCTTTACGTGTTCAAATCAGAGAGAGATGGCAGAGTTGAGGCTGGGGATACGGAGATGATCTGTCCATGAAAATCATTCCTTTCTGTTGAATGCCTCCCTGGGAAAAACAGGTAAATGGGAAGGTATTTCAATACCCTACCTGAAAATAAAGGACATGGAAATGATTCCCAAAAAGAATCTCGGGGAAGGACATTCCTGTCTTGAAGAGTGAGCCCTGGGTTCTGAAAAAAGGCTTTTGGAGTCATCAATTTCTTTGCTACCATGACCCAAAATATGAGAAGAACGTTTGTCCAGTTGCAGCAGGGAGTGCATTTTGCAGAAATGCAGGACCTCTGGTGTGTGAGGGTTTGGTTTTTTCTCATGACATCTCAGCGTGGATTTGCAAATCTGGTGAAACAGTTTTGGGCCAAACGTGTGGGGGTGGCTGGTGGGAAGTCCTGGCACAGCAAAGCCTCCAAGGGGCAGAGAAAGGCAGGGGGGGCCGGGGGAGCCGGGCAGGGAGCACACGGGGTGAACTGCACAGCTCCAGCTGACACAAGCTGTGTCCTCTCCCACGAAAAGCTCCATCATAATCTGTGCCGAACATCACTTCAGGATAAACACAATAATGCTATAAATACCGCTGGCCATTTCCTGTTGTTCTTACTGCAGCTTGCACGGGGTTTGTGTCTGGGTGAGGGTGTGACTCCCATGCACACAGTAACACATACATCGCCCTCCTCCTCTGCTGCTCCCGCTGCTCGGGGCTTCGCTTAAAACGTCTTTTTCTGTCTAAAACTCACTTAACCCGTGGGTTGTTCCACTGAGCTTCACATTCATCAGTAATGGCTCCAGCAATGTTCTTTATGTAAAGAATTCAGAGCAGCAAAACGGCCAAGTCTGGTGCTGGTGAGTCAATGGGGTGACCCGACAATTTACATACACCCAATTACACTGAAATTAAATACACGTCAATTAATTACACTTAATTGCTTAATTACACTTTAATATACTCTTCACACCCCTGGAAGTGTTCAAGGCCAGGTTGGAGCAACCTGCTCTAGTGGGAGGTGTGGAAGGGGGTGGAACTGGATGAGTTTTAAGGTCCCTTTCAACCCAAACCATTCCATGAATTTAAGAAATAATAAATCACATTCATACACATTTTCATCCCAGGCTATTTCAATGTACACAATTCTTAATTTTGACTGCCATACTGAAAAAAAATTAAACACCTTAAAACACGAATTGAGAGAATTGAAAATACAAACTTCTCCCAGCATGTTTTATACTTGATATTTACTGAATTGTGCATTTTGTTGAAGTGGAATTTTTACTTTAGTGAAAACAGAAGCAAAAGTCACACTTCCACCTGCTTGTTAATCACATAAATACCACAAGAAGAAAGGAAAATTGCAGCTGGAAGCCCCTGGATCTGAATGTATGAATTAAATCTTTAGAGAAATAGGCTGAAAGTTCCTGTAACTATATAATTTTTAACTCAGCAATTTCATTCAAAGAGCTCATTTTTTAAAATAGTGTTGGCAACGTGCTTTTTACTAAACAGAAAGAACTAAAAACTTGGATTATAAATACTTGCTAAATGGCTTAGACTTTCCATCCAAATTAAGCCAAAAACTTAGGGTCATATATTAAAAATAACTTGGGCATGTCCAAAGAAGATGTTGTGCTGCTTAAATCTTAAAAAGTTCCCTCCTAAAGTGAAAAACAAACTCAGGTTTACATTATTCAGACCTACTAAACTTGCATTTGTCTTCTTTTCAGTACGTGGTTGGTTCAAATCAGATAGCCAACCCCAACTTTATTAAACTAAAACAATTATAAATTGTTTCTTCGGGTTATGCGAGAAAATGGTTAAAGAGGATTTTGATTTGAGAGGGATGGACTGAAGAGAAACTGCCCCGTCTGTGGCAGGAACCAGGACCCAGCTAATCCCTTTGCTGCTGCCCATGAGAAAAAGAACAGCAGATTTTTAAAAAAGATCATTGTCAAACAGCTTGAGAATGTGGCAAATGAGGCCGAGTGGGTGTGTGCAATGGATACGTTTCATGAGAGGCGAGGAAGGAAATGGGAATTGCAGGCAAGGCTGGGGAGAAAGGGCTGATGAATGAAACAGAGACAGAATGCTCTGTCCCTGCTCTGCCTATTGAGGCTTTACCTCCCTGCAATTTTATATTCACTGGCATAAGGCAGAGAGTGGGATTTTCAAAGCTTTAATGAGGGATAAGATGTGTTTTGTTTGCCTGATTCATATTTTTGCCTTTGAAGACGTCCCTAAAGAAAACACCTTGTTGACACATCCCACTCTGGCTCAGCGTCAGGAGAACCCAAAGAACTGGGCTCGCAGCCTGACTGTGCTGCAGTTGTGCTGTTTGATCCCCAGGGAGTGACATCTCTGTGCCTCATGTTAAAGGAAAGTCTTTTACAGATGAGAAAACGGTGTGAAATCCCCCCCTAAACGACCTTTGGTTGTGAGATAAAGCCAGGCAATATTTGGACATGTTTAACAACACCCACTAACATTTTTCTTTGATGACAGTGAAAAAATTGCTCCCCTGGTTATCCCTGAGGTCCCTTGGCATTCCTAAATATGCTGTGTCTGCTGTGACATGGAGAAGGAGCAGGGGAGAGTAAAGCATCTATAATTACATCAGTATAAGACATGGAAAATGTATCTGTCCATGATCTCCACTGTCTCTGCTCCACCACACCTACATTTATCAGTATAATTAGAATATTAGCACAAATAATCTTCTGCCCTACCAGATCTTGCTGGAAGATGACTCCTGTTTCCAGGCAGCCCAACCTGTTCCTCCCCACTGCCCCATCCCTGGAAGTGTCCAAGGCCAGGTTGGACAGGGTTTGGAGCAACCTGGGCTGGTGGAAGGTGTCCCTGCCCATGGCAGGGGGTGGGATAAGATGGACTTTATGGGCCTTCCAACCCAAACCATTCTGGGATTCTGTGATATAATAAGTCACATTCGTATACCCTCCTCATTCCAGGTTATTTCTGGGATTCCATGGTTCTGAGATTCCATGGCTCTGTGTTTTTATGGCTCTGTGATTCCATGGCTCTGTGACTTCATGGCTCTTGGATTCCATGGCTCTTGGATTCCATGGCTCTGGGATTCTATGGCTCTGTGACTTCATGGCTCTTGGATTCCATGGCTCTTGGATTCCATGGTTCTGTGATTTCATGGCTCCAGGATTCCATGGCTCTGGCATCCCATGGCTCTTGGATTCCATGGCTCTGTGATTCCATGGTTCTGAGATTCCATGGCTCTGGGATTCCATGGCTCTGTGTTTTTCTGGCTCTGGGATTCCATGGCTCTGTGACTTCATGGCTCTTGAATTCCATGGCTCTGTGATTCCATGGTTCTGTGATTTCATGGCTCCAGGATTGATTCTACGGCTCTGTGGTTCCATGGCTCCAGGATTCCATGGCTCTGGCATTCCATGGCTCTGGGATTTCATGGTTCTGGGATTCCATGACTCTGTGATTTCATGGTTCTGTGACTTCATGGCTCTTGGATTCCATGGCTCTTGGATTCCATGTTTCTGTGATTTCATGGCTCCAGGATTGATTCTATGGCTCTGGGATTCCATGGCTCTGGGATTCCATGGCTCTGGGATTCCATGGTTCTGGGATTCCATAGCTCTGGGATTCCATGGTTCTGGGATTCCATGGCTCTAGGATTCCATGGTTCTGGGATTCCATGGTTCTGGGATTCCATGGCTCTGGGATTCCATGGTTCTGGGATTCCATGGCTCTGTGACTCTCACACCTGCAGGCAGCACTTTGCAGCATTAATGTTTATTTTTGGGGGTGCCCATGTCAGTGAATTTGCCCATCTTAACTTCTCATTCCCAACCAAAAGGGGAGAGTTTGGGGGAAGAGTTGAACATTTACAGCTCTGAGGCACAAGAGGGGCTCTGATGTCTCCCCAGATCTCTCACAGTGCTGCTGTAATGTCACCATCTCCCCTTCAGAGCTTTCTTCTGAGAACTGCACTTTCTGTGTGTGTGTAAAACTACGTCGAGCTCCTTCCTGTGTTCTCTGGATCATTCATCCCCAGCTCTCACACAGTGCTTTGCATCCACTGATTTCTAGTGGAATGTATCCCTGCCCATTGGAGGGGGGTGGAATGAGCTGATCTTTAAGGTCTCCTCTAACCCAAAGCATTCTGGGATTCTCTGATTCTAGTTTTGAGGTGCTTTCCCCAAAATGTCTTTTTCACCACTTACCCTGTTTTGTAGCATCTCCATAAGGTTTGTCAGCAGGTCTCCAAGCAGGTCCCAGATCCCCTCAGAGCTCTATTTGTGTGAGGAATAGATTCCCTTTCTCACTGTCCATCCTCTGGACATCACCCAAAGCAAGGTTTCAAACCTCTTTGTTGTCCCATTGAAGACAAACTCATCCCCATCCCCACAAACTCCCAGGAAGAGCCAGGGCAGGGCCGAGGGGGCACTGCTGAATTCCTGAGTGCTGGAAAACCCTCCCTCTGGAGAGGATGGTGCTGAGGAAATGACTGTTAGACCTGCCATGAGGAACATGTGCTGCTTGCCTTGGGTGTTCACGTGGGACCTTCCCAAAACTCTGATTTCTTGGGAGCACCACTGTGCTCCTGAGAGCTGAGGAAGATCAGACCCCCCCAGGATGTGGCTCAGGGCACTCTGTGTCAGGGTTCCCCACAGGAAAAGCACTTTTCTTTTGTCCTGATGTCTCTCTGAGATCTCCACTCCCTTCCAGGAGAGGAACGTGGTGTAGTTTTAGTCACCACGATATCAAAATGCCAAATGTTAATGACATTGAGGTACCTGCATAGGCAAATGGCATCTGCCAGAGTCAAAAACTGAACAGATCTTCTTAAATTATTTCTAAGCATTTAATGACCTCTTTAGGTGTTTGTATAAGTTATTAAAAATAGGATTAAAACTCTACAGACTTGAATATTGCAATTTTACCAGGACACATCCTCTGGGTATTTGGGTTGGAGTCATTCATGCATTGACATTAAAGACACAAATACAGAGTTACAGGGGAGGTTGGATCATCCATCACCCCAAAGGCAAAGGCAAAGTTTCCACTGGCTTTGCTGGCACAGTGGAAAGCCAAAAAAGGCTTCATTTGGCCCTGTCTCCAAACACTGTGACAGAATTCACTGTGTGTCAGGGACCTGCACAAGGAGATTCGTGTTAGATAAGGTCTGACTTTTTCCAATCAGTGGCTTTTCATCAGAAAAATGCAAATTTATCAAAGCCTTCCAATTCACTGGAAAGGCAGGGTTTTGACAGTCTGATCAAAGCCCTGCTTGGTGCTTTCTCAAGTTTCTCAGGTTTTCTTTTGAAACTACTCTTTAGTTGGAAACAAAAGCCAATTGCAATATTTTAAGAAAACTGAAAAGGTTAAAACTGCAACAAAACATTGAGAATATCTGAAACAAAATGTTTCAGTTAACTCAAGGTGGATTTCTCTGGATAATTGTTTTGACCTTCTGTCCAACATCAGGATTGGAAAATTTCTTTCAGCCCCCCCAATTTTCTTAGGATATGACGAGGATGTGTCACCACGTTCTAGGTTTGTCCATCTCTTACCCTGTGGCCTTGACAGCCAGTTTTACCCCTCACTTTACACTTCTGCTTGAGTTGAACAAATAATTTTGCTGCCTAGATGGTAAATGAGGCCACATTCCCCAAATATCAGTCTAGTACTGAAACCACAGGACCATCTTGTCTCTGCTTCCTGTACATTTCCTGCTTGCTTGAAAGCTGAGGAAATGAGGTACCTTGAGGTGTGAACACGAGCAGTGTATTTGTTTGTGCTGTGAAAGCACTAAGAGACAGAGACACAGACCATGGCTAAATGTGCCAAGAACTGGGCTCAGGAAAGAGGAAAAAACTCGCCTAACAGCTCATTCCCCGTGGCTTTTCCAAGTAACATGTTAAACAATCCATCTGGACAAACTTCAGGTACTGCCTGAAACTCTTAGTCAGGGAAAAACATACGGTTGGTGTTGGTTTGGGACCGAGCCAAGGTGTGCCTCGAAGTATTTTCTTTCTTTTTAAGCTCTCAGTGTCACTAAAATCAGAAATGGGGCTTTGAAGGGTGCTTGGTTGTGTGGTGGGTTATTTTTTCTGCAGTGCTGCCATTTTTTTAACAAAAGCAGAACCAGAGGCTTTGACCCAGCTCAAGAGCCAGTGGTGAGATGCCAACCCACTGACTAACACAGCTCAGGCCACAGGGGTGACACCCAAATTCCCTGGGCAGGGATAAGTCCTCTTCAGTGGCTTAAAAAAAATCCCAGCCAAGTTGATATCTATTTTTTTTAATCCTCCAAGAGCTTTAGCAGCAATGAGGGTCTCACTGAGCCCCAAAGCCGTGGGTGCCTCTCTGCAAGGCAGCTACTCGGGCAGCCCAGGCAGAATTTGGAGGTTTATTAGCCAGGGGAAGCTGATTGATTTATTAGAGCAGAAACCTCTGGCTTGCTCCACCACAGGTTATTCTCCAAATGCAAAACTCTCCTTCATTTCACACACACAAAATAGCCCAAGTGCTGTGTTATGAATGGGCCCCTTTGTTACCCTGTGGATCGCCAGGACAGACTGTTTAGTTCATGTCTGTACATTAGCACGGGAGGACGGGGTCTGGGAGACAGATGTGGCCTTTAATTGCATGGAAATGTTCGAGGATCGTTAAGCCAGTTCTGACAGGGGTTTTCCTCTGGCTCAGGGAGCACGGCCTTGTTTTGGGAAGGCTCGAGGAGCAGCCCCACAAACAGGACCTTGTCCTACTCCCTCACCCCAACACTAAACAAAAGCAGAGAGGCTCAGTGAGAAGCCCCCCTTTCCTGCCAGAGCTGCAGAACTGCATCTCAGAGAGAACTCTCTTGAAATCCATCTGATAAAGGGCTTTTCACCACAGCTCAGGGGACTTGCCCCGTTTGAGATAAGGGCAGCCCTATCAGCTCTGCTGAGAACATGGAGATGTGCTGAGGGGCCTCCTTCTTATTTCTGGTAGTCCCCACGGGCTGAGGGTAAGAAACTCCTCAGCAAGAGGAAAACATGCTGCAGTCACCTCAGAAACCATCCCAAAGCTTCAGATAGAAAGGCAAATCCTCTGCTCCACGGGAGAGGGAGCCTGGGGGGGCTGGGGTTTAATCCTAATTTAGCTACACTCTACAGAATGATTTTGAGCAAAGTGTTTGGTTGCTTTGTGTTGGTTCCCATGCTGTAAAATTAATGGAACAACTCATGTGTGCCTCCGTGGCACCCCTGAGATAGTGGCTTTGTCTTTTGGGATCATTGCTATCACTGTAAAGTTTGACAGCTCTGTATTTCAGTTATCAAGCCAGAGTAAATGATTTTCACTTAAAAATCCAGAATAAACCAGAAAAACCCACCCATTAATTGCTAAAGGTGGGGATCTGCTGAGAGCTGGGTGAATCACACAGAGGTCTGAGCAAAGGTCCTGGAGAAACCTGACAGAATCAGCCCCAAACTGGCCCTTGGATACACCTTTCTAGCATCACCTCCAGCCCAGGAGAAGGTTTGGGATGCAGAGCTGAGTGACCTGCCCAAAGCCACAGCACTGAGTCAGGCTCAGGGCTTGGATCTGCCCGCTGGCAGCCCTGGCTCCCAGACCCAGCCCTCCCAACCCCCCTGGAGCCTCTGCTTCCCCCCCTGCCATGGGCTCACAGCTCAGGCCTGGACTCACCCACGGACCCTCCATCACCAGGGCCAAGGGCAGAACCTGCCATTGGATCTCACAGGTGTGGAAAATCATCCCTGGGCCAGGCTCAGACTGCTCTATGATTCCATCACTTCTCAAGGGATCAGTAGCAAGAGACCTCATTTATCTAAGCCAGGCTCAAAGCCTTTCTCAGCCCCAGGCTGATAAGGCCAACAGACTGTTCATGGGCACTGATAAGAGATTTTGGTGAGGGGTTTTTTGCTCAGCCTCAGAGGAGGAGAAGTTTGAGGAAAGTAAGTTTTGCTTTGTCTGGGAGTTCTAGCTCTGGGCTAACACTGGTCACTTCTATGACCTCTTGCTCCAAGGACACTGGATGACTTCACAAAACCTGAGCTCTCTGGGGAGCAGGCATCATACAGACAGGGACACTGAGGAGTGGGGACATCAATACAACTGCAAAAGAGCCCTTTTTTTTAATTTTTACTCTCACTTTTGGTGTTGAGTGAGCCAGGAGGCAGCATTGTCTGCCTGATCCTTGGAGATGCAGCACGAGAGCTGCCGTTGGAGGTGTTTATTTAGTGTGCATGTTTGTCCTCAGCAGCAGCTTCACTGCAGCAGAGGCAGCAGAGGCTCTTTTCCTGCTGCAGTTCCCTGAAATGCGAGTGTTGGTAGGGTGGTCTTTTCTCTGTGATGTTTGGTATCAGTGGGAAGAATAGCACCTTGTCAACTCCTTTTTGCAGTGCAATGTTAACTTTGGGGTCCAGCCCAGGTGCCAGGGTGTGTCCAAGAGGTAGGAGGGATGGCTATCCCTGAATCCTTCCAGGACTTTCCTCTTGCACCAAAATGAAAACATCAGCGTTTCTTTGTAAAAAAATGAAAAGCCCCTGGGAACTGGTCTAAACTGGGTTTTCCTCTTCAAATATCTTGATGGAGATTGACAAAGAAAATATCTCAGTGCAATCCTGCTGGGCTGTTTTCCTTGGAATGCCACGAGCAGCTTGTTCACAAAATCTCTGCTTTTCCTATAGGCGTAGGCAGGAACAATCCTGGCCCTGGAGCTGCAGGGGCCGGGCTCAGAGCACAAGGAAAACAGGGATCTGTGCCATCCCAGCAGGGTGGCAGCCTCAGTTCCGCTGCCAAGAGCAGGAGACCAGTTGGGAAGGGGATGAGGAGCCAGCAGAGGCTGGATGTGCTGCTGGAGGCATCACTGTGGGCACCCAGCCTGGCAGAGATGGCACTGTGTGAGCAGGGCAAGGAAATGGGAAACATGAGCCCAGCAGCAAAGTGCTCCTCTCATGAGGTTTAACCCCATATTTGAGAGGGATTCAAGGGACTGTGGCTCCCAGCTCCTGTTAAATGTGAGTGTAATTTGTGGGGCTTCAGGCTCTTTTGAAAATTTCAACCTCAGGACTTGTCCATCCTAGTAAAAGCCATTTTTCTGTCTCAAAGGCAGATATCAGGTTCCCAGGGCTGTATCAGGACCATGCATGTGCTTCTTGGTGAAGAAATAGGCTCCTGTGAGTCCTGACCCACCTTCCCCTTTCCCTTATCTCCGTGGGATGCACACTTGACACCAAGCCTAAGTCACCAGCTCTGGGCTCAAACCCTGAGTCTGTGCTCTGAGTATCATGAGCACCAACACCCTGAACACAGATTTAACCAAAACTCAGCTCAGTGCCAAACCCAGAACACAGATTGGAGCCCTAAGGCTGGAAATCCCAAGGAACCACATCTGGTTTAGGATTCAGCTGCAAGACTGTGCTGGACTTGTGTTTGCCTCCCTGATCCAGCACCCAGACCCTGCTCTGTGCACTGGAGATGCCAGGCCTGGGTTGTGCTCTCGATTTCCTTCTGGCTGAGCCTTCCCATGGCTGAGCTCTCCCCAGGTGAGGGTGCTGAGCTCTCCCCAGGTGAGGGTGCTGAGCAGTGCCCAGGTGAGGGTGCTGAGCTCTCCCCAGGTGAGGGTGCTGAGCTCTCCCCAGGTGAGGGTGCTGAGCACTGCCCTGGGCTCTCAGAGCAGCACACGCTGGGCTCGCTCCTGGAGACGCTGCTGTTTTTCCTTAGTCTGGGCTCAGTCATCTTGGGCTGAACGTGCCTGTTTTGTTCTCTGCAGATGGAAACACAACAGCCCCTGATGAAAGTTTCCTGATGGGCTTCCTGCGATTGTGCAGGGAATGGTGTCAGGGAACAAAACAGGATACTCTGGCGGGGTTTGTGAATGTAACAATGGTATCAAAGTGGAATGAAAAATAATGAATGGGCACTGCTGGAGCTGTGAGTCAAACCTGAAATATTTATGTCTCCCCAAACTGCCACCTCCCTGATCTTGAATTCCTGGGAGAACACTCTTCTCACAGTTTCCAGTGCTCTGGCAGTAGGAACCCACAATGAAGAGATAAGATTTTATGGTTTGCACCTATTCCCTCATGCTTTTCACACTCCACTTGCTGTCCTTTTCCTAGGCAGCTAAAGAGGAGGCACAGAGATGGACATGCCCTTTCTCTCAACCCCCCACTACTTTTGGTTTCTCCATTTATTGTTTTCCTTTCTAGGGTGAATCATTTATATTTAAAAACTTCAATTTATCTTTGCATATGGAAAACAAAACCAGCACTATCCTCAGATAGTCTCAGTTTCTGATATGAGTAAAAATAGCACCCAAAAGCTCTGCTTTGAGAGAAAAGGTGGCACTGTTGCAACAGGCAGATGCAGCTCAAAGTGAGCTCAAGCTTCCTGACACAAAGTGCTTGGTCAGTCTGCAAACCCCTGCTGAAATATTTGCCCCTGGAAAGCAGCCCCTGGCACCACATCAAGAGCTGGGCAGTGGGTGCTGCAGGACAAAGCTGAGCTCAGCACAGGATTTCAGAGCAGCAGACACTGCATTTGTGCTCCGGGCTAGTCTGGGGTTGTCAGGAAGCCAGACTCTGAAACCATCCTGCAGTTTGCCTTGCTGTGTCTTCAGCAGCAAAGCCCATAAAAACACTGCAATAATATTTACTGAAGTGGGAATGTTCGCAGTTGGATCCATGTGTCTGTGTTTACAAACACATCTGCTCCGCACAAGTCAATTATTTTACAAGAGCGAGGGAAAAAAAATAAAATTAAGGGGATAGTGAGCTAAACCCAGGTGGATTTGACTGCAATCACCCACACAACATCAAGGCTTAGTGAGAAGAAAAATAGAACTTTGGAGGAGAAAAGCTGTGGGCAGAGATGAGTGGAGATAACAGCACAGCAAAGTGGCTGAGGGGAGTGTTAATACGTGGCAAAGGCTGACTGATTTTCTGGGAACATGACATGGCTTGGAAAAGGTCTTGAGAGATCATACAGTCCTCAGCCTTAGCAGGGTTAGGCTGTTCATTGGTGGAGGTGAATCCTTTTGTAGTGAAATTAGCTGCTAAAACAAGAACCCTGGCTCAAGCTACAGCCATGGCAGAGCTTCCAGCACCTGGGACAGGCTTCCTGCTCTACCTCCAGGGCTCAACCCTCATCCTAAATCATCTCACGTGTCCTGGTTGCCAGAACTGGGCAGGAATCCTCCCAAACCTTCTGGGAACAGAAGCCAGGAGCTGTGGTTTGTCCTGATGGGCAGACACCTCACCCCAGGTCCCTGTGTTGGTACCGGCAGGGTGGGAAGCACTGGAGAAGTCAGGAGTGCTCAGGGAAATCCCTATCCCAGCCCAGGGAAGGGCTGAGTCATCCTGGCAGGGATGTTCCAGGCTCCAGAGCAGAGCTGCTGTGCTCTAGAAAGGAAGAGCTGCTGCCCAGCTCCAGGATTTGGGGATGTGTGTGATGGAGATGGGATGATGTGTGTGATGGAGATGGGATGATGTGTGTGATGGAGATGGGATGATGTCTGATGGAGATGGGATGATGTGTGTGATGGAGATGGGATGATGTCTGATGGAGATGGGATGATGTGTGTGATGGAGATGGGATGATGTCTGATGGAGATTGGATGCTCTATCAGACTCCCCCAGTCTCTCCAGCCCCACATTTCCCCATATTCCTTTCCAGAGGTCAAGAGGCCACAGCAATAACTTGGGCAGGTTCTTGTTTAATTCCACCTCCTCTCCTGGTCCTGTGCTGAGACTCATCAGAGGCTTCTCCAGGGGATTTCCCACAGCTCCAGGGCTGCTCTGAGCCCCCTTATCATCAGCCTTGATGCAGCAACTTGTTGGGAAGGAATACTGTCACCTGGTTATTCCCACTTGGTTGAAAACAAACCAAAATAGGCTCTGAAACCGTTCATGTGAAGTCTAGACTTAGAAAAAAAGTCATTAGTGCAGATCCTATAAACGTGTGCCTGAAATCAAGTGCTTTCCTGCAAAGTGAGGAACAGAGGAATGATTTAATTTTTTATCTTTTTCAGTCAGGTTTTGGGGATCCTGAGATCAAAATAATTGAGCATTGATTGTAGCAGCCTTCTTTTACCTGCTTGATATGAAATTTCGTGGGAACAGTGAACATAACAATAACAATAAAAAAGAAATACATAGGATGCCCTATGAGAAGTTTTGCGAAATTATTTTGCCCCAGTTTTTAGCTGCCTAATTTCAGTGGGTTTTACTACTTTTCAGTATGGTTTTTCTATTTCTGCCATTCTTACTCCTGCTTTGTTTCCACCTAGCATGAGTTACCAAGTTGTGGTTTCCCATTTATTCCTTATTTATGAAGGAGTGATGCTGTGCTCCAAGATGCCAAGTTGCCCTTGGATGTAGCGCCCTGGGTGGAAAGGGAAGGCAAGGCAGCCTGAGCTGCAGGAGAAGTTGGGTGGCAGTTTGTCTGTGTCACTGATGTGCTTTGGAGCTGTGAGTGAGTCTCCAGTGCAGACTGGAGCAAAATGCAGTGTGGGATGTCTAAAATAATTAAAGAAAGCCCTCCTTTATCCACACAGAAATCCTCAGATCTGCAGAGATTTGGACACAGTTTGCTGCCTTCTCAATCCTTAGTGCTGCTGCAGCAGGGAAGGAGGGTCTGGGCAGCCTGGGCTAGTGGAAGGTGTCCCTGGGCAAGTAGATAAAAGAGGGAAGAGCCCTTTGGCAGGGATGGCTCTGATCCCTCTGGATTCACAGGCTGTTAGGATGGATCTCCAGCTGCATCCAGGAAAACCTCCAAGCAGAACCTAGATTGGTTATGAGGGGCACAAAATGGATTGTGGTTGTTGGCAATAAAATGCCCAGGACTGTAATTTTCCAAGGGGAGTTCTGTGGAGTTCCTGCCCCAGTCACAGCCTATCCTGTAGGGAAAGGAAGGGGGAGCAGTGGCAGCAAACCTGGAGAGAAATGGGCTGGGAAAGCTGTAGAGGGGTTTCTTTTTGGTTTGGTCAGATGCTCTGGGGAGAGTGGATGTATCAGAGTACATCCCAAAGATCCCTGTTCGTGTCCCAGGAACAGCAGTGGCCAAGGCTCTGAGCCCACAGGGTGCACAGGGCAGGGCAGCAGAGGGTTGAGGGGAGGAAAAAGGCCTGGAGAGGGGAATGATTCCCAAAGGTTACCTGGAGAGTCAGGGCAGGGAGGAGATAACACTCTGCCTTCCTGCCTCCCAGTTCAGTGCCTGATCCATCCCAATGTGCTGCCCTAGGCCAACACAGACCCCGCTCCTTTTTGAATTGTGTATTGGGCTCATTTTCTTGCCAGTCCGATGTTATCTCTGCTCTGTGAGCTGCTGGCAGCAGAAGTGCTGACTTGGAGCACTGCAGAGCCAAAGCCAGCTCTACTCACTGCTCCTCAGTGCAAAAATGGTTTCAGGCTGTGTGGGAGCTGCTCCTGCTCCTGGTTTGGGGCTTTGCATCATAGCTCTGGGCCCTTCAGGAGCTGAGTCCGTGTTGGTAACACTCTCTTTGCAAAAATATTTCGGGAGTGATTTTCTCTCAGGATTAGGAGTGATGAAATTATATTACTGGGGGGGAGAGAAGAAAGTCACTCCTCTAGAGGTGGAAGTGATCTTTCCATGGCAGGATGGTTCAGGTACTCAGCATTTTTGTCTCTTCTAAGTCAGACTTTGTGGAGGAGGCTGAAGCTTTGATCTTTAGCAATGCCTTTTAAATGTGGTTATGGTCAGAAAAGTGAAGGTAACGAGCTCAGAGTTGATATTCAGTGAACACACATTGCAGGTACCTGGAAGGGGTTGTTGTTGAGGGCAGTGGGTGATACCTGGGGTGAAAGCACCAAACCAGGGCTCATGGTCACCTCCCCAGCCCTTGTTCTCCTGGCCTTTCTCCTTTCTCAAATGTCCCCCTCCTAAGAGAAGTCTTTTTTAAAGCATTCAGGCCACCTCCCTTTCCTGGTGAGGAACCAGGATAAGTTGCTGAGAGCACTGGTGGACTGCCAGCCCTCCCCAGTGTGTGACCAGAAGACCAAGCTGGCTGTTCCCTGCCCACAGGACCAAAACCAAACTGTACCTCACCCTATGTAGCACTTAAACCTGGGACCTGGGTCTAGATGGCTCATCTAAAGAAAGGAAAAACTGCAAATTCGCCCTTTTACAACTCAAAACTGCTGCATAAATAACAGCCAAGGCCCAGCTTGGTGTCTGAGGGCTGCAGGAGTGTGTCAGCCCCTGGCAGAGCTGGTTCAGCCCCTCGTTTGCACAGTTCAGTGCTGGGGCTGCCCTGGAGAGCCTGGGCTGGGCTTCCCGGGGAGCTGGACTTGCCTCGGTTGTGAGAGCTGCCAGAGACAGGACTTGCCACATTTATGCCAGGAATGTGATTAAAAACTGGAAAAACTGAAGCTGGCCTATTCCCAGAGGCCATATAATGTAACATATATGCCAGAGGAACACACACAAACCCCCTGTCTCAGGCTCAGTCTGGGCAGCCCAAGGCTACAGCGCGGGGGGCAGAGGTGTGGGGGGACCCTGGCGAGCTGGGCCTGTCTGGACAGGTTGTGTTGGCACTTAAACAGCTCAGTGTGTTTGCCCAGTTGCCTGACACCAAACACCAAGCAGCTCTCAATTCCAGGGGAGAGACATTTGTCCTCTGGTATTGGATTTAACTGCTGGTCTCTGCCTCAGCCAAACACACCCTGAACAGACCAGCCCTTCAGGACTGCAGCTGGCCAGGCAGAGCCCCCTCACAGGGAGCACAGGGAAGGTTCTACACGTTTCTCAGCTGTAGCCTGACGCTCTGGCAGGGCCAGCCAAGCCCTGTCCTCTTCCAAGGGACTGAACTGAGTGCCGGGTCCCCGTCACTGCCGGGACGTTCCCGGGTGCTCTCCTGGCAGCAGAGGCACCTCCCCACCCCTGTGGGGTTTGTTCAGCTGGGGCTGCAGACACCACAGTGGAGCTGATGGCAGCAGGGTTGGCTCTGTGCCACCCGACTTCCCCTGCCTGTCCCCAGCCCCAGGTTTGCTGTTTGCAGGAGCTGAGCGGGTGCTGCTGTCGCTGCCTCCTCTGCTCGGGCACCTCAGCTCCCCCCAGCCCTCGGCCTTCTGGGAGCTTTTGTGGCTTCACCAAACCATTCCTGGCACAGGAGGTGCCCTGGTGGCATCCAGAGTGTTTGAATTTCTTTTCCTGTGGGCCACAGAGTTTTCAAGACAGCAAAAATGCAGCAGAAGGCAGAGCTGGGCTCCAGTGCCGCTGAGTTCCAGTGCTGCTGGGTTCCAGTGCCTCCTGCCTATGAGGTCACCACTGGCCCAGTTAACACCAGTTGCATGCAGGCAGGTCTTAGCAGCCACTTTGTCTTTCAAGGAAGATCCTTATCTGAGGAAGTGGGTTCTCCACCAGCTATTCTCTGTATCACACAGAAGTGTGCTCTTGCCTGTGTGTGTAAAGTCAACTGGACTTGGATGCAACCCCAGTCACTGATCCAAGTCCAGGGCCATCCTTTGGAGTGTTGTTGGGTCTGGGTTTTTTTGGGACAGCCAGAAAGATCCCTACCTTCCAAATTTTTTCCATCTTCTTCAGAAGTAAAATGGCTTTAAGCAGAAAAAGCTGCCTAGAATTAAGTGGTCCTGACTCCACTTGAATTCAGAACCCCCAAATATCTGCACAGGTCCTGCTGAAGCTACAGTGTTTGCTGTAAAAAAATCTTGTGAGCAACCTCTCACACTGATTAGGTGGGATAACCATCATAGTTATTTTCCCAGATATTGTTTCCCTTAAAAAATCCCAATTTTATGTATGTTTTTAGACTAGAAATCTCCAAACCCAAACCTTGGAAATTTTTCTTTGATGAATTTGCTGTGGTGCTCATGGTCTCCTTGTCTCTGCCCAGCAGAGGGTGGGTCTTGAGAGTCCTAAGTCAGTCCAGCAGCCCAGGAACGTGGGGTTCGCCTGGCACCTCAGGCCAGAACGTGGGCAACCCCACGTTTTTTGTGCCGAGAGGAAATGGAGGCCCACAGAAAATGTGTCATTTAGGAAGCCAGGCTGACATCCTGAGTTCAGCGAATCAGCAAGTCACTCCATCTGACCTCCAAAGGGAAGGCTTTGCTCTCCTTTAAGAGCTGAACCATCTCGTGTTCTTGGACCTTCCCACAGAGCTGAAGGTCACAGCCTGGAGACAGTCCCAGCCCTCTGAGGGACACAATTCACACCAACCCTTCCCAGGGGCAGCTTCCACTCCCTCCCTTACTCTAAAGCTGAAAAAGGGAGGGGATGTTTCTGAAAGTTTGTGAATCCAGCAAGGAAAAGTTGCTGGAAAGGTTGAACAGTGTGAGCTCCTTCCAGGAGGCAGCATTGGCAGTGTGGGGTAACAACTCTCATTTCTGCTGTTTAATGGAGCCCCGGGAGAGGTTGATCCCAAGAATTTTACAGCAAACACTGTAACTTCAGCAGGACTTGTGTAGGTGTTTGAGGGTTCCTCCTTAGTCAGGCCCACTTAAATTCTAGGCCACTTCAGCTTATTTGGGTTTTTTGCGTGATCTGAGATCAGAGACAGAAAAGTGCTTATTTCTGTAGATGCACTGCCCTGACTCTCTAAGTGGGTTAACTTCAGGCTGAAGGGGATTCTCATGTTCACCCAATAGACTCCTAATTATTGCCATTTTTTGTGATGGTACCATGAGCCTGGTGATTCCTGATTTGCTCTTGGATTCTTGTGCAATGGGAGGGTTCCATGAGCTGCACTTTTCTAAGTTTTCAGAATTTCTGTTTCCCTCCCTGGTTATGGAAGAATTAACAAAACAAACCCCCAAAACAACGACTGGGGGGAGGTGGGGACAAAGCAGTAATTTCTTATTTTTAAAGGCTCACAATAGGGACTGTGTCCTGTGAATTTTGAGCATGAGGGGCTCAGCACACACAACTTTCAGTTGTCTGTCTGTCTGTCTGTGTGCTGAGAGTGACCCACTGCTGCCCACACATCACTGGTATCTTTTGAATGCTCAGTGGATCACACAGTAGGTGAGTCTGTTGCTGCCTTTGTTTTGGAGGTTGCTCCACTAATTCACATTAAAAGAGTGTGTGCTTTTAGTCTGGGAGGTTCCTCCTTCGGTTTCTGCCCTGCCAGTCATAAAGGCAGCTGTGTTATGTGTGGTTAACTGAGCTCCAGCAAGAACATGCAGACCTTGGCAGATGCACTTTGAATCACCAGGGCTGTGCCAAAGCCATCAGAGCCCAGCTTGCTTTGTGTAGGAAACCTGAGCACATCAACCCAAGGAAGTGCATGATCAAAACTTTTTGTCAACAGTTGGAGTTTTAGCAGGGGAAAAAAAAAAAAGGATGACCATTTCCTGTTTTTAAGCATTTCTAGAAATGCATAGTTTGGTAAAGCACCAGTCCTACACTTCCCACAAAATAAACAAAAAGTGTAAAGTAATGCATTTTTTCCCGCACCACGAACACCCATAACTCTGACCTGCACTGGCTGCTCCTCCTTCAGCAGTAACCTCAAAACACACACAAACCCTGTGAAAGGAGATGTCCCTGCAGAAGTGCTGCCCAGTGCACATCCCTGGGCTGAGCCGGGAGCAGCAAGTGCCTGACCTGCAGCCGGAGGCGCTTCCCTGAGCAGGGAGGGGACAGAGCAGCCCCGTCCCCGTTTGCAGAAGTGAACCCGGGTGCTGGTGCCACCCCGAGCGAGCACAGGCAGCAAAGCAAAGCCCGGCCAGGCCAGCCCTGCTTTGCATAGGGGTTGGTGGCCCCCGGGGGCTCTGATTCAACCTGCGATCCTGCAGATGGTGGTTGCAGACAGCGCGGGGCAGCTGCGGCCCTGCAGGTGCTCACCAGCTCAAAGGAGAACTGCGGCGGAGTTGCTGGTTTAGTCACAGCTCTGAGGGCCTGTTTTGTCTCTCCCCAGGAGGCTCTGTCGGTGGTGAGCGACGACCAGTCCCTGTTCGACTCCTCGTACGGCGCTGCCCCCCAGCTCCCCAAGGCAGACATGACGGCCTCAGGGAACCCCGACTACGGCCAACCCCACAAAATCAACCCCCTGCCCCCGCAGCAGGAGTGGATCAACCAGCCCGTCAGGGTCAGTGTCAAAAGGGAGTATGACCACATGAACGGATCCAGGTAAGAGCCTTCCCACACCTACTGCTGACTGTAAATCACAGAATGTCCTGGGTTGGAAGGGACCCGCAGGGACCAGCTTCTGAGTCCAAACTCCACCTGAAAGCACAGCATGGGCCGGCCATTCCTGCTCCTGTCCTGCCTATCAACAAGCCCCCTCTCTGGGTAGGACCACTGTAGGACCATATCCCCCTCCCCCTGCAGTTCCTTCGTTGTGACTCATTTTTTTAATGACCAGAGCATCTCGCTCCAGCAGCTCTTCAGGATGGATCCCATCAAACACTGGGATCCCAGTCCCCACAGACCCTGCCCGGAGCAGGGCAGGACACTGCCAGGGCAGAGCTCCCGCTGCAGATGCTGCTGTGACCCACACATCCCATCACCCAGTTCAGCATCCCACGGATGTGCCGTGGTCCAAGGGCTCACTAAGGTGGTCAGACCATAATAGTTGGGGTTTGTACCAGTGCTCCAGAGTGAAGCAGTGACAGCTGCACTCCTGGACTGTCAGGGCTGCACTGGAGGGCCCTTTTTACTGCATCTGAACTCTATTCCTGCTCCACCAGGGCAGAAGCAACCCTGTGAAACTGGAGAGCTGTTCGATGGAGAAGGGAAAAAGAGGAGACGAGGTCCTTTAGGGCAGAGTATGAGGTGTAACAACACAGAAGTCCTGTACCCACGTCTTCTGTGTGGATATCGGTGACCACTGGTGACACAGAGTCTGGGAGAGGTTGGAGCAGAGTTTTAACACCACGGGGTCACTGGTTGTGGTGTAACCTCTTCAGCTCACAGCCAAAAGAGTAACAGGCCATTCCCCAGCCATTTGTAGTTAGAGCTGGAAGAGGTGAATCATTTCCTTGTTCAATGACAAATTGAATGACTTGAAAACATTTAATTAGCACAGCTCAGGTTGCCTCTTTTAAAACCATTACTTCAAATCCAAAGCTTGGAAACAAATCCCACCTTCTTGCACATAATCTTTAGGTGTAAAAATTTCAATTTTTTTTCAGTTTTAAATATATACAATATAGATAAACTTTTATTTTTTAGCATAGGGTTTTAGAGCTCATATTAATTTTAAATTTTATTTTAATTTCGAAGTCACAAACACCTCTTGAGTAGAGTGTTAATAAACCCTCAAGGATTTTTCTGCTCTAGGGTTACTTTAGCAGCACATTTTCCTGGTTTCTGAGAACAGAGTTGGAAACAGAAAGCAGCCTTGCACTTTCAGACTTCTGCAGTGAGATGATGGTGTTAAAGACATCAAACAGCAGCCTGTTTTTGTTTCCTCGTAAGAGTACAGTAGATGCTGATTTTGCTCTCAGATAAAGGTCTCTGCAGCAGTTGCTCTCTCAAGGTGATTATTTGTGGGCTGAACTCGACCTTGCCCTGGTTGTACCTCAGGATCATTTCTCAGCTTCATAAAATCTACGTGGATTTGTGCACTGGTGCTTCCAATCTCAGAACTGAGGCTGAAACGGGGGGAAACAAGTTATTTCCTCAAAGACACCATCCCTGGATAACACAGAGACAAGGATGGATCTTGAAAGCACCAGCTGGAGTTTTTTGATGGTCATGGGTTCACCTTTGGCTCCCAAGGCTGGTTTTCATAGGAAGAGGAAGCCCTTTGTAGCATTGCCAGGCTGCCCACGGCAAGGCCAGGCTGGATGGGGCTCTGAGGAACCTGGGACAGTGCAAGGTGTCCCTGCCCACAGCAGGGGTGGGATGAGATGGGCTTGAAGGTCCCTTTCAACCCAAACCATTCTGGAATTCTCTGACTGCATCAGTTGCTCACACCCACAGTGTCAGATACACGCTCACAGTGTTTCCTCCCATCACACTTGTCTGTCTCACTCAGGAAATTTTGGAAGGCCAAGAGAACAAGCAGTGCTGTCACATCCACAGGCATCATGTATTTGTGCTCCTCAGCCCCTGGACAGGTTCTGAGTGTGGGTACTTGTATCCCCAAATTGTCTGTGCATTGCATTCCCTACCTGGGCTGTCCTTCCCTTGGGACTCTTCCGTGCCAATGTCCTCATCTGCTCAGAAAAAAAGGAAGAGCCCTGGGAGCCCCAGAGAAAGGCCCTCCAGGAGTGTGGTGGTTCTGGGCAAAAAGGAAATCCTTCCTTACGGGCTTGCTCGAGACTACAAGGTTCTTGGGCAGAAAATAAGTGTCCTCAGTGTCTCTAAAGGAGGAGTGAGAACCTCCCAAGCTGTCAGACAAAAAGAAAAGGCTGTTTTGCATGTCAGGACCAAGCACTGCAGTAGCTTCCAGCCTTACCTTTTGATAACTCGTAACCACAAGAGCTCCAACCCACCCATGACACGAGAACACTCCCTTGGCTTCTCCAACCCACCCATGACATGAGAACACTCCCTTGGCTTCTCCAGCCTCTCCTCCTGTTCAGGGCTGAAAATGTAACATCCTTTCCTCTTGTGTGCATCACAGTCCATGGGGTTGGACTGGGCCACTCCTCTGGCAAAACCAACACATGTGGGAGTGACAAACACCAATCCCACCACAAACTCACTCCAGCTGCAGGTGGATCCCAACCCCTGTCCCCCTCCCTCTGCCCCTGCCTCTCCTGCTCTCTCTTGTTTCTCAAGGACACTCTGGCACCGAGTTCCAGCTGCCTCTCACAGGAGCAGCCTTTGTTCTGCCTTTATTCTGCCTCTATTCTGCCTTTATTCTGCCTTTCACCTGTGCTGTGTGGAGAGGGGGGTGTGTGTACTCAGGGACAAAGCTGCAGGGAGCTGCCAGGGGAGGAGCTGGGGACTGCAGGGGACAGTGCCCAGCTTTGCTTCTCTCTCTCGGAGACCAGCAGCAGGTCTGGGGGTGTGATGAGCTGGGCTGGTCCTCAGCAGGGTGGGAGAAGGGGTCTTTGAGGAACCTCTCCAAACTTGTTTAGCAGAGCCCTCCAAGTCCTCCAAGAAACCCCAACCACCTCTGTACCCCACATCAGATTGTCCTGGTTTACTCCCAAATTGGAAGGAATCTCCCAGATAACTCCATTCCAACTGTGTGCAGGGGAAGCCCGGGCAGGGATCTGTGTTTTAGGAGAGAAGATGGGACTTCTGTGTAATTGCAAGATTTAGACAGAAATTTTGTGATCATTTCCAGGATTATCAGACCCAGATGCAGGTTATGGCTTCAAACTCTGCTCTTGCCTTCACAGACAGCAGCTTGCTCAGAGTAAAACGCAGGGCTACGTTTAATTATATTAAAAAAAAAAAAAAACAAAATAAGCAAACAAAAAATCTTTCACATCTTAAATTTCAGTGAATGAAGGAGAAGGATTATTTAGGAAAATGTTGGGTGAAGTTTAACCCAATTTACAGTCCACATTTATAACAGATTTTTTTGCTTATGTTTTACATAAATTCCAAATGCAAAGAGTGAACCAAGCTAGAGAAATTCCAGATCCTGACTGTATTTACTGAGTTACTACAGATCTGCATTTGTAGCTAAATTCAGGGAGTGATTTTTAAAAAGATGTTACAAAATTTGTCTGATCTTCAAATGTGAAAGAATGTTCCAACATGCTGATGTGGGCAGGGATGTGGGAAAACTTCACTGGGCAATTCCAGGATTTTGTCCAGCTAAAATAATGAAGTCAGTGCTTTGAAAAGGCTTTGGAGACATTCTTTAGAGACATCCCAGAGGAGCTGTGGCTGCCCCATCCCTGGGAGTGTCCAAGGCCAGGTTGGAGGGGGCTTGGAGCAACCTGGGACAGTGGAAGATGTCCCTGCCCATGGCAGGGGGTGGAATGGATGGGCTTGAAGGTCTCTCCCAACCCAAACCACTCTGGGATCCTGTGATTTTATATTTCTCTTGCTTTAGAACATTGAAATATGTTCTGAAGGTCCCCAGGTTCAGCGACCTCAGAGGGGTTTTGTGCCACAGCAATTGTGTCAGACAGACCGAAGGACCATCCGTTGTGTCCGCAGGAATCAGCTCCCCTCGGAGCAGCGTGTGAGCCCTCTAGTGGGATCCGGGGGTGCATCCCCCTCGGGTTTGTACGGACCTGCCTGGGATAAACAACAGGAATTTCCCCCACTTTCTGCGGCTGACCCTTCTTTCTGCAGCCTCGCAGTGTCTGTCAGTGTGACTCCCCTCCCGAGGCCTTCCCGGCAGCAGGGGTAAAGTGCAGGGGGATGCAGGTTTGGAGGAGCTGACTCTGCTCCCGGCCTGGCAGAGGGAACCATGAGCAGAATCCCAGTATGTCTGTGCTTCCTGCCTTCACTGCACACCAAAAAACAAACTAAAATCTAATTTCAAGTGTAACTATGAAAGCTGAGATGACCAAATGGGGCTTTACACAAAAAAGCGGCAAATTCAAAAAGAAAAGAAGGTGGAAGAATGGAGGCATGAAAGGATAGGAAGAGAGGGTTAGAAAGGAGGAAATGTCCCCCTGATCACAGCTGAGTCAGCGTCAGAAATTCCTGAAATCCCTTATTTTGTTCCTCGGAATGGAAGCCAAAGGTGATTCCTAGACAGAGCCCTGGGACAGTAATTGTTTTGTTTCCAGGTGTCTGGAACCCAGGCTGAAGCTGTGCAGAGCGTTTATTAATCAGTGCCAGGAGAGCTGCTTTCCCAAACACCACACTCTTGGCATCCCCAGAGACTGCCACTGGAGCTGCTGGAACGAGGAGCCTTTGGACAGACAGTGGGAATGGGTTCTGCTTCATATTCCTTGGCCTCTGTCACTGCCACAGGGATGTTGTGAAAGCAACCTGTATCCATTCACCTGGGTAGATCCAAGTTTTCTGCCCAGAGCCTGAGCAAATCCAACCTGCAGAACCACCTGAAGGTCTGGAGTCTGTGAAAAACCAAGGATTAATCTGGAATCTGCAATCCCCTCCCACAAACATTTTCAAATAAGGAGGAAATCTTTATCTAAATTCAAGCCTGCCTGTGGGCAGTGCATGAGCTAAGGAAGGGGTGATATTCCATGGATACACCATTCCTGGCTCACAGCTCCTGCTCTCATCAGATACCATTGTTGTTCCCACACTGTGTGGCCACAGCTACACCCACCTTCTGCTGGGATCAATCCCACTGAGGCTGGGGCAGGACAGGAGCAGCCATCCTGGAGGGCAGAGAGGGTTCAGTCTGGCACTGCTGATTTCCCAGGAAAAGGCTCTCTTTGGATCTGGTAGGAAATGTCAGGATACACAGGACACAAAATTAAGGATCTTCTCCCATTGCTGTCACTAAAGATTTCCTGGTATTTCCTTAAGGACAGATCAGTCTCCTGCCCAGGGAAGTTTGGGTAATGCTGTTCCCAGTTATGCCTGTCCCATGGACTGGGATCCAACCAGCCTGAGAAGTTCCTCAGAGGGAAGGGAGGCAGCCCCATGGCCACAATCCTGGCAGGTACACAGAGCACATTCTGTGTCCTGCAGGATTCATGGAGCAGCTTCTCCTCCCACAGTGGTTGGTGGGGGCACCTCAGTCCCTTCAACTTCAGATCTTTTCTGATTTTTTCAGGTTGTCTGGGTTTGGCTGCTGAGACTCACAGAGCAAGGAGGGGGTAGAGAGGGTCCAAACTGCCAAACCAAGAGTGTGTGATGTGAAAACATCATCCCCAAACCACGGAGGAGATGTGACAGCACCGGGGTCACTGCTGTCCCTGTGCTGGGGGGTCATGTGAAGATGCTGAGCAGAGAGAGCAGAGACAGCCAAGGGCTCTGTGGTCTGTTCCTGAGGGTCATTTCATGCCAGCAGAAAGCAGGGATAAACTGTTTAGAAGATGTTATTATCCAAGAGTCTGGATATCAGAGAATCATAGAATCCCAGGATGGTTTGGGATAGAAGGGACCTTAAAGACCATCTTGTTCCACCCCCTGCCATGGGCAGGGACACCTTCCACTAGCCCAGGGTGCTCCAAGCCCTGTCCAACCTGGCCTTGGACACTTCCAGGGATGGGGCAGCCACAGCTTCTCTGGGCAACCTGTGCCAGGGCCTCCCCACACTCCCAGCCAGGAATTCCTTCCCAATATCCCATCCAACCCTGCCCTCTGGCAGTGGAAAGCCATTCCCTGTGTCCTGTGCCTCCATCCCTTGTCCAGGTCTCCCTGGATCCTTCTCTCCTCCAGGTGAACCCCCCCAGCTCTCCCAGCCTGGCTCCAGAGCAGAGGGGCTCCAGCCCTTGGATTTACTCCAACAGCTCCATGTCCTACTAATGTTGGGGGAGCCTGAGTTGGACACAGTACTGCAGGTGGGGTCTATGTGGAACAGTATCCTAGGGGTCTGTATGAGCATTGCCCATGTTATTATTTCACCATAAATAGTGTGTGTCTCAGCTGCAGGGGTTATTTTCCCTGGATAATTTTAACCCAGAGCAGGGCAGTGAGGGTGACCACTGCAGAAGGACCTGAGGCAGCAGGGAGCTCCTGGGATGTGCTGAAAGCAGGGAACTGTGGTGCCTGAAGGAGGGAGAATTCATCCCAAAGGCAGGTGGGAATCCACACGTGGGGCTTTGTGTCCAGCTCTGCCTCAGCCCTGGGCTGCCCACCCCACCCACACCAGCTGCTGGGCCCCAGGCAGGGCAGGAGGAGGTTGGTCCCCTCCCAGGGCCAGTCTGACACCCTGGAACATGGATGCTCTCCCGAGTCTTCCCAGGACAGGCCGTTCCTCAGCAGAGAATCAGATCCTTTGTGCTGCCTCGGGGCTTTTTCTCTGCCAGCATAGGCAGCATTTAACACCTGACACAGAGCATTTCAGCAGAGTCTGAGCCATGAGCACATTCCCATGAAAACCCGTGGCCCTGCAGTTGCTCAGCCTCTCCTCACTGCCACGGGGACATTAAACCTTCAGCAGTTCCCTCTCCGAAGGCAGATTTTGGTTCCCTGCCTGGAAAAACAGTAGGCGAAATAGTAAAACCTTAAATTCGAACATGTGTAACTTATACATCTTATTTCCATTTTCAAGCAACATTCTCTTAGTAAGACATGAGGAAAAAATTACCATCTGCCTCAGAATATCTCGGTGGAGCATTTATCTCCCAGCCACGATAACCAAAGCTCAGTAATTTCTCCCTCCCCCCCCAGTTCAGGTTGAGAGACAAATTTGTTTAGTGTCCTGACTGGGAAGCCTTGCCAGCTGAACTCAGAGGGTGGGATTTGCTGCACTGTCATAGTTCTTACCCTGCAGCAAAAGGTTTCCTCCCAAACCACTTGGCTTCTGGCAGAGAAGGAGGATGGCTGTGGGATTAAACCCGTGGCCTGAACTGCCCTGGATGTGGGCTCTGGGATTGCTTTGTGAAGAGATTGGGCATGAATTCACCCTTGGGAAGGTGAGGGCAATAATGTGCCCTTCCCTGGGAGGTTCCTCAGAGCTGGGATGTTCTCTGTGTGTGTGGCAGGCTCTGGGCTGGTGTTTGAAGTGACTAAAAGTGTGAATTACTATTACAGCTGGATAAAAACACAATCCGAGCTCCCATCTGTGGTTGGAGGCTCACAATTGTCCCAGAGCAACCCAGAGACTTACCAAGGCTCTGCAGGCAGGCCAGGGCTCAGCACAGAGCCACCTGAGCTGCTGAGTGTTCCCTCCTCATCACCCCATCACCTCCAAGTCAAACTGGGGCTGGAGCCTCTTTCCCAAACCATTGCTGTGCTCTGGAGTTCCTGGCTCGGGCCAAAGGCACCTAAGATTTCCAGATTTCCTCTCCAGGACTGGGGCACTGTTAAGCACAGAATCATAGAATTACAGAATCACAGAATCATAGAATCACAGAATCCCAGAATAATAAAATCACAAAATCCCAGAATCCCAGAATCCCAGAATTTCAGAATCAGAGAATCAGAGAATCCCAGAATCATAGAATACTAGAATCCCAGAATCATAGAATCACAAAATCCCAGAATGAGAGAAACCCAGAATCCCAGAATCACAGAATGGCAGAATCATAGAATCATAGAATCCCAGAATCATAGAATCTCCTGGTTTGGAAGGGATCCATCAGGATCATCGAGTCCAACTCCTGGCCCTGCACAGAACACCCCACCAATCCCCCCATGTGCTGAGAGCCTTGTCCAAACACTCCTTGAGCTCAGACTAAGAACAGACAAGATCAGTTGTGTTCAGCCCTGTGGAAATAAGGCTCTTCCTGCTAATATTGAGTATTGTGCTGTGACTCCCCTGTCCCTTTGGTTGGTATCTTGAGTTCCATGTTAATGCCACGAAGGGAGTGTCCCTGTGTCCATGCAGAGCTCTGCAGAAGTGCCTCAGGACATGGGATGGGCAGTGTCTGTCAGGGGACAGGCTCCACGGAACAGGAAGGTTGTTTTAACACCTGGAAGAGCCCCAAAGGGCTCCCAGGAGCACCCAGATGTACCTGCAGGGTTGCTAAAATGCACTGAGCAACAAAGGATGGAGGGCAGTGGAGGTGTGACCAACAGGCCTCTGTGACAGGCATGTGCTCTTTATGTAGTTTGGGAATTTTGGTATTCCAGAGGTATTGAGTATGGCCTGCAAGCAACCACTGCCTTGTCTGGAAGTCACTCCTCTTGGATTCTGCAGCTCTCTCTCCTCCAACTGGTTTCATTATCAGAGATCCCCCAGTGAGACTTGTCGTTCATAGATCACCCTATAGATCCCATGACAGGTCAGGAATGGCCTCTCCCACCCTATAGATCCTGGGACAGGTCAGGTATGGCCTCTCCCACCCTGTAGATCCTGGGACAGGTCAGGAATGGCCTCTCCCACCCTATAGATCCTGGGACAGGTCAGGAATGGCCTCTCCCACCCTATAGATCCTGGGACAGGTCAGGAATGGCCTCTCTCACACAGAAGAAACTCCTGTTAACGTTCCACCTCCGGAGTCATTGCCATGTGTGTAACCCAAACCCCTGCAGGGCTGGCAGGGCACAGTGATGGTAACTCAGCTCTTTCCTTTCCCATTCCAGGGAGTCCCCCGTGGACTGCAGCGTGAACAAATGTGGCAAGCTCGTGGGAGCAGGGACAGAGTCCAACCCCATGAGCTACAGCACCTACATGGATGAGAAGAATGGGCCTCCCCCCAACATGACCACCAACGAGAGGAGAGTCATCGTCCCAGCAGGTACCACCAACCCCTTTGGGTCCTGTCTGCTTGCACGGAATCAGGACAACAAGCAGACAATTAGTGCTGTTTCTTTTTTTTTTCCCTCCATTTTTTTCCCCTGGAATGAAGAGTTGTTTTGGTGTGTTGAACCAAATCCATCTCCCATCATGTGTTAGAGGAGAATCTGCTTCCTGGGACACACAGAGGATGATTAAAGAGCACAATTCATAGGCAAGACTAAGCATGAAGTGGGTCCAAATCATAACTCCCGTGATGGTCCCAGGATCCAGATGCACTTTCATGTCATATTGATTGACTCAAAATGAGCTACTTTGTTTTCATTTTTTTGTTAGAAGTAGAAACCCAGAAAAATTATATTTTGCAGGAACTGCATTATCCCTCCAAAAACTGTAACGCAGAAACATTCCTGTCCAGCTCTGTTTGCATTTGATATCCACATCTGCTCTCTGGAATTGGCAGGATGCATTGGATGCATTTGGATAGTCAAGGGTGAGCTGCTGGGGAGGCAGCCGGTGAAGGCTGAACCTGGAATGAGGAGCCTTTTGCCCTGCAAAGTTTATAAACACCAGCCATACAAACAGGCAAGCCCAGGAACTTTCCAGCCAAGGAGCCAAGTGCTGGCCCAGTTTCTGTCCCAGAACTTGCTCTGATTTGGAGGGTTTCACCCAGGGCAGGGAGGGTTGCCCTGAGGTTGTGCCCAACCCAGCAGACAAACTGCTGGCAGGACGAAATGCACTCAAGGAATTCAGCTCTGCTCTCTGACCATGGCTTGGCCATGAACAGATGACAATTCTCAAGCATTTGGTTGCCATTTAGGATGAAAAGGAAAAGCCAGTAAAAGACTGACAGCAAATCTCCAAGCCCCTGGAAGCTGTCCTTGGGCCCTGCTCTGAGAGACTGGCTGAGCTGTCTGGGGACAGCCCCGGGGCCATTTGCAGTGTCAGCACTGCCCAACCAGTCCTTGTGTTATCAAAGGTGCTCAGCATCCATCCTGCTCCCCACCATGCTGTTCAGGCATGTTTAAAAACACCAAGGGTGAGCTAAAGTTTAGCACTGTTGAAAGAGGGGAAATTTTAGTGCCCTTGGTGGAAGAAAAGGTTTCTAATCTTCTCTTAGAAGGGAAGCAAAGGAAGGGACTTTTTCTCCCCATGGTGAGCACCCACAACTCAAAGCCTTGTGAAACAGCAGTGATTTACCAGACTTTGGAAGACAATAGTGAACATCATCCCAGACCTCTGGCTGCAGGACATGAGAAGGCTCATCCAAGAAAGGCATTTGGAAATTTTAATATAATCCAGAATTGAGATTTATAGTGCATTAGGGTGAAGATAAGCAAGAATAATGTCACATTAGGCTTACAATAGTAGTAATAACAAACTCCAAGGCATGTTTCAAGAAGGCAGTTTTTCAGAGACCATTCAATGTCTTTTACAGTGTTTAAAGGGAGGCCACAAATTCACTCTGCCCTCTAGATGTTGTGTGTTTTTGCAAAACTCAAGACAAGTAAGTCTTTCAATTAAAAAAAAAAAAGAATCCTCCCTTGAATACTTCCATTGTAAAATTTGCAGCCTTTTGCCAGTGCTTAGAAAGCAGAATTTAAATTAACTTTGCCAAGACATGAAGGAAATCCATGTGTCGTTCCCAAAGCAGGGTTGCAAAGGTAGAGAGTTTTAAATTCCATGTTTAGAACTGAGCTTTAAGCAACCCAGGTTTACTGGAGCCTCAGTGGGGAAATGTCACAGTTATCAGTTCAGTGTTCCATGGTCCCATTTCTCCATTTCATGCTGTTATTCTGGAACTGGAGTGCCCAGGAATGCAGCAGGCAGAGGCACTGCCTGACCTTGTGTGCCCAGGGATCCCCACACCCTGAGCACACACACTTTACAGCCCTGGCCCAAGGAATTATTTGATAAAGTTATTTTATAAATCTGTGGCAGAGGCATTTCTTGTCCCTGCCCAGAGCACACCCTGTGTCCTTCTGATCCACGTTCTCTGCTCCTCGGGACCTGAGGTGTTTGAGGTTTGTCGTGGAGCGCTGGCCCAGCTGTTAATGACACACCAAACATCTCCAAAGTTTCAGCTTCACTTTGCAATCCTCTCCAGCTGCAACAGAACATGAATTTGCAGCTTAAATTTTGAAATGGGCTTCGTGGGGAGCAGCAGCACAGGAAACATCTGAAAAGGCAGATATGCTCTGCAATGACTCTGTGGAATGGTATCGTGGCACAAGCCTTGCTGGGGCCTTCTGAGCTCAGGCTCTTTGCAAAACTCAAAGGCTGATTTCTTTTTTTAACTCCCTCCCCATGGGCTCTGAGTCTCCAGCCGGGTTCAATCTCTCTCCTACGTCACCACCAGCAATAAAGATTCCCCAGCTGGGGCTCTGCTGACAGTCCCTAATGATGCAGGAGACAGGATAGAATCCACATTGCCCTCCGAGAGCTGGAGGCTTTTCCAGGAGGTGGAATTGTGTTCCTGTCAGCAGGGTGAAGGCTGTGACTCACAGCCATGGCAGCCTGCTCTGCTTAAGCAATAAGAGGGTTTTTTCAGAGTCCCTTTGCTGACCATAAATCCCCCCATCCTCCTTTCAAATGTCGGCTCTGGGGACCTCCTGATGCACTTGTGAGGGATGGTGGGACTGCAGAGCCCTGATGTCACTGCAGAGCCACTGCTGGGACAGGCATCCCCTCTCAAAGGGATGAGTTGCCTTTGGGAAGCTTTTTTCCCGGGGAAAAGTCCCAGTCCAATGTCACCAGTGTTGTTCCCAAGCAGAGGAATAAGATCTGGGCAGGTGGGAGGCAGTGCAGTGACCCTGCCAGTGTATCAAGCACAGAGCTTGCTCGTCTTCCAAAACACGTCGGGATCAGCAAATTCCATGTATTTGGCTGTGGGAGCAGGGGTTAATGCTTTGACTGGGCTGCAGTGAGTGCTGGAGGCTCGTGTGTAACCACCCCTTGTGCTTCCCTGGCAGATCCCACCCTCTGGACCCAGGACCACGTGCGCCAGTGGCTGGAATGGGCTATCAAGGAGTACGGATTGATGGAGATCGACACCACCATCTTCCAGAACATGGATGGCAAAGAGCTCTGCAAGATGAACAAGGACGACTTCCTCAGAACCACCTCCCTCTACAACACAGAAGTTCTGCTGTCTCACCTCAGTTACCTCAGGGAAAGTGAGTATTGCCCTGGCTCAGCCCTGCCCTGACACGCCGGGAGGAGGAGCTGAAGTGGGTGTTGCACTTTCAGGGATCTTCCTGCAGGATGACGAGGAGGGAAGGGGAGGGAAAATGAAAAGAGAAACACAGGCAGAGACAGCAAACATGGAAACAAGGAATAAAAAGTGGGTTGGAAAGCTCAGATTAACTCAGATGGAGTTCCTGGTGCTACCAGGAAGGTGAAGAACTGAGCAGGACAACGAGATCAGATAGTCCTACAGATTATAAAAACATCTGTGGCTACGTGATATAAATACATATATTTGCTGTAGAGATCAAACCCAACATTAACTGATGTGGTACAGGCAAATTATCCCCAAATTTGCATCTGGAGGGCTGTGCCCTTTCTCTCAGGCTTCTGGTGAAACTTCTTCAAAACAGGACCCACAACTGGCCTGAGCTGGAGATTTCCTGTGTTCCTGGAGGCCCAGGTTGGTTGGAAAGAGAAAAAAAAATCCAAGAGTGACTCCCCAGATGTAAAGGTGCTGAAGCAGACACCATGCAAATGACCCAAAACTCACAAAAAACCTGTGGAAGCTCTTTATTGCTCCTCTCTGTCCCACAGTAGAGCCTGGGATGGACCCAACAGTCCTTTTTGCTGCAAACCAGAGGCTGTGAGCAGTCTGCTGAGCTACTTCTGGAACAGTATTATCTCAGCAGCCCAAACAAGAATGTCCCCCTTATGGATGGCACAGGCTCTCGAGGGAGTCTTAGTTTCAAACTCAGATTCCAGTATTTCTGTGCAACCATCAGCATGTCCACAGCTTCCAAATGTCTCCCCTTCATCTACTAAGGGAGCCAAAAGCATCTCCTTCCCTCACAAAGGTGTGCTAAGGATGACTGTGCTGGGATGAGGCCAGAGAACTGGAGCTGAGCCCCACATGCTCCAGGGTTTTTTCAAGTGAAACAGCTTTTGTAGCAGTATGATTATTTAAGGACTCAAAAATCAGGAGAAGGTGCCATAAATCAAGCACAGGGAGAGAAAGAAAAAAGTCAATTTTCTCCACTAGAGAATCAAATTGTGATGAAAAGGCAGCTGAAGATGTCTCCTCTGGACAGTGCAGGCAAGGATGACAGCATTTATTGAGGGTGTTCCTTCAAAGCTGTGCAGTGCTGGTCTCTCCCTGCCTAAAGTCAGTGGGAGCTTTAGAGATTACAGTGGCACAAGAGTTAGATCACAGATGGGTGCCTCTGTAAGCCCCACCTTTATTTTTTTTTTGAGAAGCTGAGCCAAGGAAATGATTCACAACAAATAAAAGCTGTTGGATTTGAGCAGTTTTTGTCCCTTGTGGCTTCACAATAAAGGAATTTCCCATCGAAAAGAATTGGTGGATTCCATCCTGTTTCATCAGCAAAGAGCTGCTGGGTCACAGGACACTTTGGAAGGCAGGTTTGCACACAGGATTACACACTTTTCTGGGACAGGGAAGGCAGTGCTGTGAAGGCAGAGCTGCTTGGGGCAAACCTGCTGACTTTGGGCAAATCAGGTTCTTTGTAACCAGAAACCTGTCTAAATTCCCAAAGGATAAATCCTCAAGTGAGACACGAATTGCCTTATTGATAAGGCTGGGGAATGGACAGGGAGAAAGAGCTGTGTGGGTTTTGATCAGGTTCAAATTCACCAGGCTGAATTTGAAAGGCCTGGCAGAGGGGTTGGATTCCTCTCTTTCTTTAGCTCCACACGGCATCTCCAGTGCCTGCTGTCCTGACATTTGGGGTGTTCAGAGTCAGGATCCGGGGAATCACATTGTTGATCTCATGGCATAAGCCTGAGGACCTGGATTCAGCGGCCACCTTTCCCATCTGCTGCTGCCCATTTGCTCAGGAACAAATTCCCAGTTGATCCCACCAAGCTTTAGCTGCCTGAACTCTGGTCACACTCTGGTCTCCACTGACAGAACAGAAGCCTCAGGGCACAGTGACATTCAGGAAAACAGTCTCCTGGTTCACATCTTGCTTTAAATGCCTGAAACGAGGAGGAATAATCTTCTGCCTCAGTTCCTCTGGGCCTCAGTTTTACTTCCTGCAAAATGGGCCCAGTCCTCCTGCCTCCCATTGGTCTCACCCATGGACATGGGAAGCCTGTGGAGCAGGACTGTGCCTCCTGTCTCCCACGAGGGCTCGAGGGAGCCCTGCTGCATTTGCTGCAACAACGATCATAAAATATAACATCCTGCCAGGGGAGTACCTACAGTGATTTCTGTGCTCTTGAGCCAGTGCAAAACCCCAGCAACTTTGCTGGATTCGGGCAAATCCTTTATTCCCTTTTCACCTGGAAAGGAGGGTTCAATCCCAGTGCATGCCCAGCTTTTCTGATTAGAGATCTCTCTGTGCTCAGACATCACGGAGTGCTGTCCTTGCTAAAGCAGCTCCCGTGTGCCTGGGGCCGGGCAGCTCCAGGAGCATTCCTTTCCTGCAGCTGTTCCCAGGCTAACGACAGTCTGGAGTGGGGATCGCTGTTAACTCCCTCCCGGAGTAACGCCTTCCAGAGGAGCTGATTGTTTTTCCAGCCTGGCTTCCAGCGGATGTTTAGTGCCGAGCTCTGAGCTCAGTGCCATGGGGAGATGGGCTGCTCTTTCATCACTTTTCCCCCTCAGGAAGGTTGGTTGTTCCAGAGACACCCAGCTCTGCTCCTGCTCAGGGTGGGGCATATGTGATGGCAACAAACACAGGAGAATTTGGGGGGGTTGCAGACCCACAGGCTCAATTACCTCTGCCCAGTCCCTCTCCTGAAAAGTGTTCATCCTCTCAAGGTGCAACACTGGGTATGTGAGGCCAGTGGGTCCTTAACTTTGGTGTTTGTTTTCCAAGAATCAAAGCTGCTCTGAACTTTCTGAGCCTGTTTGCTCTCCAGGCAGGGAGAGTCCTTCAAAATGAGCTTCCTCAGAAGGTTTTCAACATTTTACCCTCCTGATCAGGGTGAAAACGTTCTTAAAGCTGCCTATGAAGTACCTTATTTTGGCACATCTGAGTCCAGATAGAAAAGATAAACCAGTAACATCTGCAAGACCACAACAAAAGCTCAGTCTTAGTTTTGGAGATAGAAGGTTCAGGTGAGCTACTTAATATAGCCAAGACTAAACCGAACTCATATCAATCACCTTCAGTCTCCAGGCAGCACTTAGGTCTGGATCAGAATGGTGCAGTTGTTTCCTGTTTCCTTTGCTATTGAAGGAGTCAGGAATTCCGGTGGCTCTGATCTTTGGGAGATTTCAGATTCCAGCCCCAGTTCTGCAGCACTCTCCATTCTTTGGAGCCTCTCAAAGCATCCCAGTAGCTTTTTCAGGGAACTTACTGTCCATCCTCTCCAAACAATCCTCTTTCTTTATGTGTTTTTCCCAGTTGTCTCTCCAAAATTGGGAAGCCATGCCTTGTTTTTCCTTCTCTTTGTTTATCCCCGCACACCTTGGGATTCCAGGCTGACTGATTTTTTCAAACACGTTCTGCCTGGTGAATCTTTTCCAGGCAGCCAGTGGGAAGGGAGATTTAATGTTTCCATGCTCTGTTTGGGATGAAGATCAAAAGAAGCCCGAGCTGTCACCTCCCTGGTGATGGGGGTCAGTGTGCGGGGTCTACAAATAAAAAGAGCTTGAAGGGGAAAGAAGGAGACTGTGGTGAGAAGCAGAAATCTGCCTGGTGGTTTCAAGCCATGTATTAATGCCAAAGAAAACTATCCTGCTAAATGCAGCAGAACCTGGGTTGTACCAGGAGCTGTGGAGGGAAGGCCACGGGGCTTTCAGAAAGGGAGGAGAAAAAAGACTTTTTGATTAAATAGACCCCAAGACTGTGAAACTGAGATGTTCCTGTACCTCAGAAGGATGAGCTGCCTCGTGAGAGGGAAGGTTTTACAGGGAAAAACCTCTCCTGCTCTGGTTTTCAGTCCTTCTCCACCTTCCTTTGTAATTAATGCAAGGGAAATAAAAGAAAGGGAAAGGTAGGGGGAACCACAAGATAAATGTTTAATATTAATTATAGGAGACTGTATTGATAACACCAGAAAAATCTGCTCTGGGGTCACACCCGCAGTGAGGGACAATAAGAACAAACCCAAAATTCATCCCAGCCAAAGCTTTGCCCAAGGAGTGCGTGAGGGAGCAGCCTGGCCTCTGTCTGTCTGTCTGCTTCCCTCTGTCCTGAGCTGTCTGTGCCTTTCTCTCTTTTCCTCCTTCATTGAAACCCTTAATAGGAAACACATTTCCCTTTCTGTGGTGTTCCCACCAGAAACCTCAGACTGCCGGGCAAAGGTGAGAACTTTTAGCAATTAAACTGGGGGAGGCGCCGGCCCTTTCCAGTGGCTTGGGGTGCATTTTTTTGCCTAAAGTAGCTAAAAGTCGATCGCACCGGCTTGTTCGCGGCTATTCATCACCCCGCCCCCACCTCCTCCTGCAACCAGGCATTTGCAGCCTATTCAGTCATAGGAAAGCTGTTCCCGAATTCCCCAGCACTGCCCTGTCTGGCAGGGCCGGGCTGCGCTGGGGGTTGCACTCAGGATTCCTTAACATACCCTGAAAAGCAGAGAGGGGTGAGCAGGAGTTTCCCCACAGATATTCAAGAAAGAAATGCCAAAGCCAGAAACCACCTGATGAGAACATGAGTTCTGTGGATGGGAACACAAGTTCTGTGGATGAGAACACAAGTCCTGTGGATGAGAACATGAGTTCTGTGGATGAGAACACAAGTCCTGTGGATGAGAACATGAGTTCTGTGAATGAGAACGTGAGTTCTGTGCATGAGAACATGAGTTCTGTGGATGAGAACGTGAGTTCTGTGGATGAGAACACGAGTTCTGTGCATGAGAACATGAGTTCTGTGGACAAAGCTGCTCCAACTCCTCCAGCAGCATCAAAAGGGCAGCAAACCTCTCTAAATACTGAAGCCAATCTTTGGCTGTCCCAGCTTTCCCAGCCAAGGTGCCCTTGGGATCCCTTTGAGCTCTTTACCTCCCACTTCACCGTGTTATCCGTCCTGGCCTTTTGAAACATCCCATCTTGCAGCACCTGGTAGAATCCACCCTCCAGGCTTTGTTTTACAGCCCCTTCTGCCTCTGTGTGAATGCTGTCCTTGGCTCTGTTTGCATTTGGGGAAGGAAAGGAATCCATAGGCATGGAGGGCAGAGGGCCAGGAGGATCCAGCACCTGCAATGGCTCTCAGTTCTGGCAGCCTGATCCTCAGCTCCCACAGGAAAGCAGGACACACTGGGATACTGAGGGGCAAGTGAGGTCAGGGCTAGTTGGGATCATGTGGATTAGAGGAATGTGGAGACTGCAGGGCCCAGTCCCAAGATCCTAATCTGGGTACTGTAGGACCCAGAGGTGTTCCTGGCCCTGCCACAGGCTCTGGGGAGCTCAGGCCAGCACAGACATTGGGATTCTGCATTGATTGTTATGTGGTGCTCAGGACTGAGCACCTTCCATGGGACAGAATCTCACTGCACAGGGGCTGGGGGGATCTGAAAAGCAGAAAGGGTCTGGAAAAGCACTTTTCACAGGAGGATTGGTGCCTGCTCCAGTTCCCACCGTGAGTCCCTACAAACAAGGACCTCTACCTTGTTAGGGATGTCACTGCCTGATGCAGCAGAAACTTTTCCAAGGAACTGGAGGAAAGATGAGCTTGGAAGATTATGTAAACACATATAACCAGAACAACCATGAAATGTGCATTACATGCTGACTTCTGAGAACTCACAGGGTCTCTTCCTCTATTTCCAGGAGAGTTTCCAGGAGAACCAAAGTAAAATGCTCAGAAAACAACATTTCTACCCCAGACTGTGCAAAACAGAGACCCTTCCAATGGGTTCTTTTTTGTGCTGCTCTTGAATAGTTGTGTGTCAAGTGGGGCTGGATGGAAAGGCCACTGAACCAAGAAAACTTTCAAAATCCCCAGGGCATGGGAGATGCTGGAATACCAGTGAGGTTTGTGCAGCTGCTGGCCCCAAACCAAGCATGTGACACTCTAAAAATGGCCAGGTCCTGACAGTGCAATTCATGGCTTTTCTACTGTATGTTCCTCAAACAGGAAATTTCTCTATCACAGCCAGAGAGAAAAAAGCTCCTTCCTTATCCTGCAATACAATCTGTGCCACAGTCACTTCTGGAGGCTCTGCTGGGACAGATAATGTACCTGGATAAATGGGCTGGACAAGCTCAGCTTTTATATCAGTTTTCAACAGGGGACATCAAGGTGCTCAGTGAAGGACACAAATGTCTTTATTTTGTGCAAGCAGAGAAACAGCAGCGCACGTGTGGGACATGCAGCTCCCAAGCTTTTAGAAGAATTCCATAGAAAATATGTGCCTAATTGGCTGAAAAATATGGTCTTTGGGTCCCAATGACAGCATTTCCTCCCTGCCTTCATGGTTCCCCCTGGCAGAGCACGTTCAAGCTGCAATAACTCCTTTTCTTTTCCTCATAGGTAGCTCACTGCTGGTCTACAACACTCCATCCCACACAGAACCCTCCTCACGTCTTGCCACCAAAGAAGGTCAGTGTTTTGCATGTGAATGTCCTGCCTCCCTGTGCTCTCATGATGGCTTTGACTGGGTTAAAACTAGACCTTTTATATAATAACCCTGGCGTGAAAATGTTCTGCTCTGCTCTGCCTGCACAGCATTTCAATAGAATAATTAAATAAATAGAGAAAGTGTCAGTTTTCAGCCCAATTCCAGTGGTGGAAATCCCATCCCTGGTGGGCCAGCCAACACTGTGGCAGAAAAGGTGTGTCTGTCACTGTCACACTGTGTGCTGCTGAGCTGCTGAACTGATGGCACAGTTTCTGCTCTGGATGGGAAACAGTTCCAAATCTCAGATGCACAGCCAGTTCTGAGGCACTGTTTATCTCTGAGTCTGTAGTTTATCTGAGTTCATCTTCCCACCATAACATCCATTCCTGACTAAAGGCCACTCAGGTATTCCAAACCCACCCAGGAATCTGGTTTCAAGCAGCAAGGAAGAACAAATGTATCTTTCTGACACTTCCATTTTGGAACATTTGGATTTTCTTTTTTCAAACCACCCCATTTTTTTTAATCTGTTAGAAATTCTGATGATGTAAACCTTGAAGTTTCAAAGTTAACACTCCGGAGGTTCCTTCAGGCTTTTGAGTTGGTTGTGTATCCTTCAGGCAGGTGTCTCAGGTTATCTTCTGCAGCTCCAGTCCTGCTCCTTTTTCTTGTTTTTAAGGACAAACTGGATTCTCAGTCATGCTAAAGTTGTGAGAGTTGGTGTGATGGGTGTGATCAGAAAATCCCAGACTGGTTTGAGTTGGAAGGGACCTCAAGGCTCATCTCATTCCAGTGCACTGCCACGTGCAAGGGACACACGTGGTGCTGCACAACCCCTGCTTACATAAGACAACAAGTCCCAGTCGAATTGATAAAGGCCAAATAGGGTGAAAAAAGAGCAAAAATCTGCTCTTGTGCTCCATAACTCACTTGTAGGAGTTTATAACTCACTGTGTAGGACTGGGAGCCTTGGGCTTGGTCTTCCTTTGCCTTTGTGCAGCTGCAGGAATGTTGGGCTTGTTCCCTGCACTGTGTTCAGTTCCTTATTTGAAAAGTTTCTGGGACAAGTGTGCAGTGTCTGTGAGATAACCCCCCTAGAACCAGCCTCCTCCTGTGCCCAATCTCCTCACCTCATATATAAACACCCTCATGGGTGTTTATACACACATATATTTATAGACATATTTATTTTTATATATTTGTGTATAAATATTACATAAATAGAAATTTATATATTTTATATAAACACATATATGATTTTCAAGAAAACTCATCTTCATGGACGAGCCACAAGTTTGCATTTCGAAGAATAGTGGGGAAAGGCAGAGGTTCCTTTATTTAAGCAGCTGGAGAGACAAAAGCTGCCATTTCCCTGAAAGGCTGCAGCAAACAGCTCCCACATTTAACAAGCTCCTGCATGGAGTGTCTGGCTCCCTCCTCGACTTGCTGCTCTCCCAGCCAGCCCTTCTTTCCTCTTGCATTTCATCTCCAACATCTGTCTTGGACCCTGCACACGACGTCAGGGCTGGTTTTTCCAACAGCTCCTTTTGTGCAGCCTGTAAATATCCACTTGAGCTGTGTGTTCCCTGTTCTCTCTGCTGAGACAGGCACTGATTGATAAAACCTGGGATATTACAGAGACAAAGCCCTTCAGGCTCTGCTGGGACTGCCTTGCCACTGACAGTCTATTTAGAACTGATAAGAGCTGGGCCTGCTCCTGGGTGAATAAAGCACACACGTGCTCCTCCACAATTCCCCCTAAACACCCCCAACCCTCTGCTCTGTCTGTCTCAGGCCAGGTGGTTGCTAAAAATAAAGAGAAAAAAACATTATTTGTTTTTTTTTAATTAAAGAGAAATGCTCTGAATAAAATTGCACTTCTCTGAATTTCTTAAACCTTTTATCTCCATGACTTGGGCCTTGAGTCACTCAGGCTGAAAGAAATTTGAGGGGAGAAGAGTTCCTCCCCTTTACTTTTACTGGCCCCCGGGGTGTTCCCTTAGTGCTGCCAGCAGAGGTTGGGTTGCTTTCTGTCAGCCTGGGGTTCTGAACTTCCCATGGTACTTTCATCCTGTGGCAATAAAGGACTGAGCACACCCACGGGGCAGCCAAATAAAAATTAAGAGCTACACAGAAATGCTGAAATCCCATCTATTCCTCTCCTGTTTCTTCCTTTCCTCGTTGTTCCTTCGATGTTGAATCTGCTGTGGGATCAACTGCCCCACTTCAACCCACTGATTCATGCTCCAAATGTTATTGGTGAGATAAGATGTCAGGGTAAGAGGCAGGAGAACATGACAGGCTGACAGGTAAGGAGTTGGGGGAGCAGAATGTAGTGTCTCATCCAATATCACAGAAGAAACTCGTAATGAACATAAAACTGGGCTTGTAATTCCTCAGCCTTGGTCTAGTCCATCAGGCAACAAGATTTTCCTTGCTTCCTTTTAAGGCTTTTCAATGGGCCCATGTCAGGATGATGCTGTCATTTTTGGAAAAGAAATTTCAGGTTAAAAATCATGATTTTTTTATAAGTTAACCTCTCAAAAGATTAAACATTTTCCTTTATGTCCGTGCATCTTGAATCTACTAATCCTGTAAATACTTCTTCTCTCTATGCCTGTGAATAAAACCAGACAAATTTTTCTAACCACCTTCCCTTGAGGATTCCAAAGCAGGAGGATGTGATGAAATAGCACAAGAAACGTTAGAGAGAGGAAAAAAATACCGTTTTCTTCACTCCTCCTGTAATTTTCCTGAGCTCCCACCAGTGATGTCAACAACGTGGCTGTGCAGGTTGCAGGGAGAGCCCCACGCTGTGCATGTACTGACACTGCTGTACACTCACATCCCAGCCATGGCTGGGAACAAACAACCTCCATGGCCAAAGCCAGGCTGCAGCTGCAGCCCAGACAGCTGCAGATGTTCCAGCTGCAGCACAGGGCTCCCAGATTGTTCCAGACAGAGCAGGGCAGCGGGGTGGTGCCCCCAGGAGCCCTTGGCCCGTGTCCCACGGCTGGCCCAGGGCTGGTTTCGTGCCCTGGCTCTGCACACAGAGCTGCCTTGGCTGCCTGCAGCTGCAGACCTTACTCCCTTTTTCCCTTCTGTTTTCTACCCTCTCACTTCTCCTCTGCAGTGCCAGCTCTGCAAACAGCAGGACCTGCAGCACTGCTGTGGGGGAGCTAAACTGCTCCAGACACTGCCTCCAGAAACTGCTTCCAGAAACTTCCTCGGCTGGGGCACGAGGCAGCCGAGCTGTGCTCTCCCATCAGCCAGGTACAGACCTGGGGGTGGCCAAAGGACTCTGGCTGCCTGAGCATCCTCTCCTCTCAGCCCCATAAACACCCCAAAGGATGGCATTTGGCGTCATTGGGACAAATTGTCTTCAGCTGCCTGGGAGAAACAAATTGCCCTAATGAAAATCACCAGGAATTTTTGGCTAGAGAGCAATTTTCTGGGAAGTGTAACGTTGCTGAATGGAAAGATTTGTGTCCCCCTCCCAGCTCCCCAGTGGAGAGAGGGGCTGTTTCATTTTCCGTGCCTGTTTGGAGCAATGACTGACCTACTGCAGGTACTGGAGACACAGGACAAGAATCTGAGCCACATTATCTGTGAGTCTAGGCAGATTTAAATTGCTCTGCTGCAGAATGGTGTCATTCCAGTAGGTTTCCATGGGGAGATGGAAAGTATATTCACACACAACAACATTCAGAGGCCACAGGGCTGTGTCCCAGGTGGCTCTGAGCACTCTGGCCTCCCTCCAGCACATTTTGGAGGTCTGTGCTTGCTATGAGTGTGTCAGGGGCTGTGTAATTCCTGTGTTTAATGTCTAGAAGGCTGTGCAATTCCCATGTTTAATGTCTAGAAGGCTGTGCAGGGGTTGAACCCAGGCAGGGCAGAGGCAGAGTCGTGGAGTGTTGCTGTGTGGAGTTCCACATCTGCAAACAGGCCCGTGGCAGTGCCTGGGGTGTGTGGGGTGCTTTTAACATGTGCTGCTGCCCAGGGAAGTGGGGGCAGTGCAGTGAGGTGGCAGAGTGAGGGGAAGGAAGGCTCAGTGTCACCCGTGAGGATTCACCAGAGTGATTTCTGGAGCTGTTGCCCCCAGGTTACAGGTATGATCTCGACTAAAATGCTGCATTCAGCAGGTCTGGCCCCCAGCACTGCCCTCTGCACACACCAAGCTCAGACCAAGGCAAGAAAATCACAGAATCCCAGAATCATTTAGGCTGGAAAAGCCCTCCCAGCCCATGGATGCCCCCTGTGCCCCATCCCCCCCTTGTCCCCCAGCCCAGAGCACTGAGTGCCACGGCCAGTCCTTCCTTGGAACCTCCAGGGGTGGGGACTCCAAACCTCCCTGGGCAGCCCCTTCCAGTGTTTAACAACCCTTTCAGTGTCGAAATTCCTCCTCCTGTCCAACCTGAGCCTCCCCTGGCACAGCCTGAGGCCGCTCCCTCTCATCTTGTCCCTTGTTCCCTGGGAGCAGAGCCCGACCCCCCCCCGGCTCCCCCCTCCTGTCAGGGAGTGTAGAGAGTGAGAAGGTCCCCCCTGAGCCTCCTGGAGCTGGCTGAGATCAGTGGTAAACCAGCACTAGCCCAAAGTCTCATAAATCCAACCCAAATTCAAGCAGAGCACGGGAAAAACGGATGTGCCACCTGCATTTTCAAAGAGGGAAGAAATCTATCTGTGCATCCATGAATATGGATGGAGGAGGTGAATTTTAGAGGTTGAAGTCTGTGGCCATCCCGTGTTTATGTTTGGATTTTAGAGGCAGTTGTGTGAACAATAAGCATGTTTGGGTGTAAAGTGTGTTTGCTTGGATGATTTGTTGGGTTGTTGGCAAATTTAAGAAAGTAAATAAACCAGTGAGCCCTGAAATCCACCCAGTGTGGGTTCCCGTGGCTTTGTACTCATGTTCATTGCGAGCCCCTAAGGAAGCGTTTCCTGATGTTGGAGCATCAATAAAATCTCTCTCACACCAATTCTCTGGTACCTCACAAAACATGAGTCCGTGCAGCTGCTTTTTGTACCATCAGGGCTGCAAACTCACTCCTCTTTCCCCACAGCTTCCTCCAGATTGGTAGGAACTCTTCAAAACCTGTGAAATTCAGTGACAATTTGGGGTGACAAGTTCAAAAGTTGGGGAGACTGGAGAAAGGGGGGCAGAGAGTGTGGGCAGGGTGGTTGTACGAGCACAGTTCCCACAGGAAAACACTCTCAAATTCCTGCATAAAATTCTTCTCCTGAAAAGGCCATTTTTCAGGTCTAAAAGGTTGTCATGTGAAAAATATTGACCAGTTTCAATAAACTCTCCTTGGAGTGTGTCCGTGCAGCCCCTTTTCACAGCAGAGGTTATAAACCCTCCGGCTTCAGTGGTGTCAGAGAAAAAGCAGTTGCAGTCTGTGCCTTCCTCATTGTCTGTACTTGCTAAAACATTTCTCGATGATATTTGTGTGCCTGGTGATGAAATATCCCATTTTTAGCTCCGCAGCAGAAAAAGGGGAGGCTTTTTTAGTGCTTCTTTTATTTCCACTGTGTGGCCAGAGCAGGGATTTATGATTCCAGGAGAGACAGTAGCAGGCGCGCTCGGATTTTTCTTTTTATACTTTCTTTTTTTTTAATTGTTTTCCTTTGAAATTCCAGAGTTAGTGTTTTGTCTGCTTTCTCCCTGACCCTCTTCGGAGGCAGGCGTGTGTTTTTTCACCAGAAAAACTGGAAACAAAGAATCGTTGTCTTTAAGCTGTAGCAGGCAGGAAACCCAACTCACAAGGGATCACCCCGAGCCAGCGCTGTCCCAGAGTAGACTCCAGTTCTCCGAATTCAACCTGACAGCTTGTCTGGAGCACTTTCTAAGTAACCATTATCCTTCCTTTTCTCCCAGCAAAAGAGCTATTATTTTTTTTGCCTGGGGTGCACTGCAAGCAGTGTTTTTGCACATGTGGGGGGGTCACACATTTGCTGGGGTTCAGCCTCTGCCTCAAAAGCTCTTGAAGCGCCCTGGCTGTTTCCTAAGACAAGGGTGAATTTGTTTCCTGATAAAATTTGCTTCCTGCTAATGAGTTAAATGGGCAAATGATGTAAAAATGCAATGTCTGTGCATGTGTCTCTTCCCTTTTCTCTCATGTGTGCTGCCTCTGGCTTTTTGCTCCATAAGGATCAGGTTTTTTTACTTCTGCATTTGTGCATTTTTCAACAAGGGTGAACTCTGAGCGCATTAATGGTTTGGTTTCACCCTGAGTGTGTGGGGGAAAACATCCCCAGTGCTGTTGGCACATTTCTGCACACGCAGGGATGATCTGGAGGATTCTCTGGGTGTCCAGGGGATGCTCAGGAACACATCCTTCAGGACTTGTGTGCCTGTGCTGTTGCTCAGCCTGGCACACGTGGCTGTGGCTGCAGCCCTGAGTAGCTCAGTACCACAGATCTTGGCTGGGAAGTGTCTGCTTTTCCAAGCTGGCTCTGGGAGGGATTCTTAGGACACATCCTCCAGTCTTTGTGCACTGTGCATTGGGATTTCTGCTGCTGATATTAAAAAAAGCAACAACAAGAGAAAAAAAAAACCCTCATTGCTTCCTCCTTTTCTTCATAATGTGTCTTTGTGAGCGTTGCAGGGGCAGCTCAGCCTGGATCAGGAAGTTCCAGCTCTGCAGAGCTCGGGGATGTTTTTCCAGCCACAGGCACAACTGGGGGCTGTCGCCTCTGGCTCAAAGCAAACAGGGAGTGACTCCAGGATCTGGAGTGGGGGAGCAGAGCTCCAGGCTGGGAACTGGGCTGTGTAAGAGCTCCTTGGTGTGCCTGCCCCAAGTCTGATGGCAGAGGAGTCCCCTGGTTCAGCAGGGCCTGCCCTGAGCACGCCCTGCCTGTGCCAGCTGAGGGAGTCCCGTTGGGAATCACAGATCACAGGATCCCACAATGGGTTGGGTGGGAAGAGACCCTAAAGCTCACCTCGTTCCACCCCCTGCCACAGGCAGGGACACCTTCCACTGGCCCAGGTTGCTCCAAGCCCCATCCAACCTGGCCTTGGACACTCTCAGGGACAGGAATCCTGAATCCCAGTTCTTTTCATATACTATGTTAAGCTCCAGATCCTGTCTGATGCTGGAAATAAGAGAGCTTCAGCCACAGGACTTAATCCATCACTGGATTTCGAACAGGAGTTAAATCAGAAATGTTTGATTGCTCTGCTCTGTGTTTTCATAAGGACAGCAATTCATAACTGGGCTCTCAGCTACTTTCAGACATTCCCAAGTTAAATCTGTTCTTCATATCCATGCTCTGCAGCAGATGTCTCATGTAAATCCAGTTCTCACTTGATTTGAGTTGACTTCAGGTCAAACCCCAGTGTTGTTCCAAGCCTGGACTTTGGGTCTGTTAATAACAACAGAGAGACCAGAGAATCACAGAATCATTCAGGTTAGAAAAGACCTCCGAGATCATTGAGTCCAACTGTTAATCCACACAGATGTAAAGGGTGCAAAAGATGTCTTGATAATATTTTTTTAGCTGTGAAATAGTCAAATAGCCTGATAACATAGAAGTTATTTTGAAATTAGTCTGTGCTCAGCGAGTTGTTTCCTCTCAGTGGAGAGACTTAGAATTACTTAATTACGATCCCTGTCCTGGTGATTCTTCAGCTCAAGGAGCAGGATAATGTGTCTTGGAGGAGAAATGAATGAGTTTGGTGCTTGAAGGCACTGGAAAGTCTCATGAGAACAGTCACAGTAACACCGACTGACAAACAGCATGACATGGCACACATGCCAGTGGTTTTAATTAGCAGAAATAGTAAATTGAAAAGCAGAAAAGCAGAACAAATGATGCTGTGAGATTTTGAGGCCTCACAGTTTGACACACATATCACTTGGACCTGGGCTAAAGGTGATGGGAAGTTGGGAGACTTGCATGAACCCCCTCATGTGGCCACTGGAAAAGGCCAGAGGACTCCTCTCACCTTGCTCTGCTCCAAGGCCTGTCCCACCATCCCTGCCCAACCTACAGACAGCTGACAGCCCAGAGCCTGCACAGAACAGCTGGATCTCCACAAGCTCTGGCTGCTGGCACTGTGGGTTCTCACTGTGTGTGTGGAGCAGTTCCAGCGTGTTCACGGAGCCAGAGGGAGCTACAGAGGGACCTGACGGGCTCCTCAGCTTTTTTGTCTGCTACCATCATCTAAAACAAGCCTTCTAATGTTTCTAGGACATGGAGGTGGTTTTGGCTTCCTTGCCCCTCCACAAAGCCACAGTCTGGGTTTCTCCTCTCCAGGTGGCTCTAAACACAACCCCACATCTCCAATGGGATCTGCAGGAGGGGAAGTGAGGAGTGTGAGGGCTGGACATGCAGCACTGGGCACCCCTTGCTGACATGTTTGGTTTGCAGCAGGAGAGGGTTTTGTCCCCAGGTGCCTACACTGGGCCCTTTCCAAGGTGCCAGAGCAGTGCCAGCACACACAGCCTCCCCTGGGAGGAGCAGCTCCAGGTCTGTTCCCGCCGCTCCCTCTCGCCCTGGAATGGAGTTGCTGCAAAATAGACCCCAAGTGACCATGTAGATTAACCCCAGGCCTGGATCCCCCAGGACATCTGGCTCTGCTTTCCCCATTTAGAGCAGCTAATTTAAATTCCAGCCACCAAGCCAGGATCCTGTCTGAAGCAGAAGGACTCCTTGCAAAAACCAGCCTGTGTCCTGCTGGAGAACCCCAGGGCTCAGAAATACAGGAGGAACTGCTCCAGAATAACCTGCCTTGTTTGGGTTGGGAGCACAGGCACTGTATTTCCAGGCAGGACTTGGCCTTCCAGGTTTCAGTGAAGCAAGGAGAAGGGGAAGAAGGCTGTGAATTTGAAGCAGGCTCTGAGATCCACAGGATTCTCCATGCTCCTCATCCAGGGAGGAGAACTGTGAGGTCCTGTGCCCTCCTTTCCTTCTCTCCCTAGAAAGTATTTGCCCAGGTGATCACTTCAGTTACTCCGAAGTCTGGATCCTCCAGGATACCTGGTTCTTCCCTCTGTCTCCATGACTTAGGACAAACCATTTCCCATCCCTCAGCTCCCAAATATCTTCAGAACTGCCAGCTCCAGCAGGCAGAGATCTGTGGGCTCTGTTGCTCAGCACCTGCTGTGCTGTGGAATCCAGATCCTCCCAAGTTTCCTGCACGAGTGTTTCTCCAGCCATCTCCAAAACCTGACTTCAGGAAAACCCTGATGTTCAGAGCACTCTGGACACCGCCAGTGAAGCCCAGCAGTTCCCAAAGCAGCCAGTGCCTGCCTGGAAAAGAGCTGCCACTGCTGCCAGTGATGCCATGAACACAAAAACCATGCCATGGTGTTCCTTCCCAGCCTTGCTTGCAGTTAAGGACACTGCCAGACTGAATCTTTTAAGAAGATTCCCCCATAGTGCTCCTAGAGCATTTAGTCCATAAATGACCCAGCCCCACTGTATCCATCCGAGAACAAAAAGGCCTGAAAAATGAGGATATTCCCAGCCCAGGGAATGTTGTTCTCCTGGAAAGCCTTATCAGGGCTGGTAGCACAAAACAGTGCCTGAAATGGTTTGACTGAAACGTCTCCTCTGGAGAGAGCAGGATGGAGGGGCTGTCAGCACTTCCCAGCAGCTCAGGAAGCACAGGGACTGTGAGCCTATTGTTCAGCTGAAACCCCCCCTCTGGCCCAGGCTCCCAGATTTATAAAACACCGGGGTTGTTTTTAATTTTTCAGAACTTTTTAAAGCTTATCAAGAGAGGGTTTGCTCCCTAATACATCATATCTGAAACACAGCCTTCCTCATGCCTCACTCACGGGACTGCACTCAGGCTGGAAGGACTGCCAGGGGTTTGGGACTGTGGGGTGGATTGCTGGGGGATTTGAAGCCTGGTTTCCTAAGGAAGGGAGTCTCTGTGTCTGTCCATCTGCCCCAGCAGTATCTATCAGTCTGTTTGGATCAAATCTGCCCCAGAGCTCTGGGCAGCAGGAGAGAGGGCACAGCCCCAGCTGGGACATGGGGTGGCTGGAAAGGTGAGCTGGGCTTTGGAGCTGCCTTCCCTTCCCATCCCAGTGCCTCCTGCACACTCCACAGGGCACAGTGGGCAGCCCTTCTCCCTCTCCACACCCCAGGCTCAGCCCTGGCATTCCTGGGACACACTCCCAGATCAAGCCCTTCCTTTGTTGCACCAAACAGTCTGACCAGAGGGACCTGCAAAGCTTTGGCTGATCCAACTCATCTGTTGAGCTTTCCAGGCCCCCCTGCCTCATGCCCAGGCTTGGCCTTCCTGATTTGGTCATCTTTTAAGCCTTTTCTCAGCCTTTGCAGAGCCTGGCAGGCTGTCTCACCACTGCTACTTCTGCTTTACACCTAATTCCAGAGGAATCACTAGACTTTGAAAGGGGAGTTGCTCAGTAGAAGATGAACATTTCCAAATGGCACAGAGGGTGGAGAGGCAGAAGGGGAGGGAGATTTGGGGTGAGAAAGTAGAGACCAAGGCTAGAAAGGGTCCAGAGATCAGTGCTACAGTCTGCTCCACTCAGCCTGATTTCTGGGAAAGTCAGTTCATCTGGAAAAGGCAGCTAAAGCCTGAGGAAAGTGTCTTTACACATGCAAATAAATAAAATGATATTTAACCTCCCTCCCGGGCGCGCAGTGAGTGCGAATGTTTGCAAAGCTGTGAGATCCTCGGTTGAAAGGTGCTGTGAAAGTGCAAAGCATTATTAATATCCTTTACCTTCCTCCTAATAGAGTCTGCATTCATGCTGGGGAATTGCTGGACATAAACCAGACAGCTGCACAATGACATTTCTTGAAAGCATCTCTGATTTATTTTCTGCTCTTTAATTCCATTTTGTATTGAACACACATTTGTCATTGGACTGTTGTTCCACGGGGCCTTTTAAGTCTAAACCAGACATGGGGACCTGATCCTTTGCTGGTGTAAATTTGCCCCCGACTCCACTGTTGCTATTTGCTGATTTACACTAGGACAGAGCCTCAGGCCAAGTCTTTTAATTGAATTTCCATCGCATGGCAAGTTTTGGTGTAAAACCCAAGTGGTTTTGATGACAGATAAGGCTCCCTGTCACTGTCTGGCTGGAGTTCTGTAGGATCTCTTCGAGCCACTGGGCGTCAGGTCCTGGGAATGATCTGTTTTTGCAGGAACCCAAGTCTCTGGATACGTTCCCTGGCTCTGCCTTTTCCATTTTGCTTTGAACACGTTCAGCTTTAGAGTCTGGGCCTGGGAGCTGGGAGGGCTGGGGTGGTTCCTTCACGTTGCACAGATTCTTGTGAAATAAAAATAGTTTTGTGGATTTGGACGATTATTTTTGAGAGGGAGAGAGAGTTGGAAATTTGCAGTAGCTGAGTGCACACGTTGCTTCAACAGCAGTGTCTGTATTGCTGATTATTGCATTTAACCCTTCTCACCATGGCAAGGTCGTGCTCAGAGCTGTCTCGTCCTACAACACAGTATATTCCCACACTTTATACAGGGAGAACTAAGGCAAAGGAGCTCAGTCCACCTGGGCACGGTCACATTCACACTTCCAAGCTGACATTTTACATCCTAAAACTCCAGCCTACAAGGAAACCCATTCAGAGAGGTTTGGAATGACAATTTTGACCAGGCTTAGCCAAACTTGAACCAAGCCTTGATCCTGCCCAGCCATAGAGCCTGGTCAGCACATCTGGAATAGTGTCACTTATGGGCAAAACCCGCTCTTTCTGGGACACTGTGAGCAAAGCAGGCTCCTCCTCTGGGACAAGGGTTCTCCATCTCTCCAGATGATGCCTATTTATTTACTCAAAACACACCAAGGACTGAATCAACCAACCCCTTTGTAGGAGTTGCTTCACTTGAGTCAATGACCTGACCCCAAAAAAATCAGAGAAAACTGAACATTTTCAATGAGTTCTGTACTTTTTGCAAAGAAACTTTCCCCAATTTGAAAAGGATTTTTCTGTTGGAAAATGAATTTCCACCTTGCTTTTTACCAGGATAACCACGTGACATTTCCATTAACATTACATTAGGGCCAAACTCTTTATTGGCTGAATTAACCAAAATGTACATTAGCATCTAAACCAGTGGAAATGTCTGAAGGTTTTGCCTTTCTCAATGCAGGACTCATGGTTTTTCCAAGTATTTCCCAAAGCATCTCTCTAATAGTTCTAGTTGTAATCCTTCAGAAGGAGATCCCAGGGGAGAAATGTAAGTCAGAGCCTGGCTGCAGGGAGGACATGGGAAAAGGCTTCATCCCTCGGCCCTGCTCTCCTGATCTCAGCTCCTGATAGAGCTCTGGCTCACTGGGATGGAGCCAGGATGCTTTTCCAGCCAGGAAAATGCCACCAGGGCAAGCAGCACCTTGTTTACAGCAAGGACAAGCTGAGGGCTGAGCTTGGGATGAAGTTCCTGAAAGCACCAGGCTGCAAACCAGTGTTCAACCCTGCTGAGCCTTGTCCGGCCTCGGGAGGGGGGACAGGGATCACTGCTGGGGACAGGGATCACTGCTGGGGACAGGGATCACTGCTGGGGACAAGGATCACTGCTGGGGACAGGGATCACTGCTGGGGACAGGGATCACTGCTGGGGACAAGGATCACTGCTGGGAACAGGGATCACTTCTGGGGACAGGGATCCCTTTGGGACAGGGTTCCATTCTGGGACAGGGAGCCCTTCTGGGGACAAGGATCTCTTGTGTGATCAGGGATCCCTTCTGGGGGGCAGAGCTCTCTTCTGGGACAAGGATCCCTTCTTGGAGAGGGATCCCTTCGGGAACAGGGATCCCTTGTGTGATCAGGGATCCCTTCTGGGGACAGGGAACACTTCTGGGACGGGAATTCCTTCTGGGACAAGGATCCCTTCTGGGATCAGGGCTCCCTTCTGGGACAGGTTGGGGCTGTCCCCTCCCTCTTCCCGGGCTGTCCCATCCCACTCTTTGTCCCCGGCTGAAACCGTAGCGGTTTGTTTTTCAGTCTGATCTATTTGCAGTGGGGTTTGTGGTTTCTGCAAAAAGGGAAAAAAACAAATAATTAAAACAAAAATAAAACCGGGCAGATTACACGAGCTCTGTTTCCCCCCACTCCCCTCTCTTCCCTCCTCCTCTTTCTCCCCTCCCTCCCCTTCCCTCCGTGTTTTCCTTTCCATGCCAATAACCAGAGGGCTGGAATTTCAAAGCTGTAGCGGCTTTCCCAGCGCCGGCAGGAATGTGCAAGTGCCTGGGATGTATCCACAGGGAGCTGTGCAGTCCTGCTGTGCCCTGGGATGTATCCACAGGGAGCTGTGCATCCTACCATGTCCTGGGATGTATCCACAGGGAGCTGGGCAGTCCTGCCGTGCCCTGGGATGTATCCACAGGGAGCTGTGCAGTCCTGGCGTGTCCTGGGATGTATCCATAGGGAGCTGTGCAGTCCTGCTGTGCCCTGGGATGTATCCACAGGGAGCTGTGCAGCCTGACGGGCACAGCAGGGGCAGAGGGGCACTTGGAATGTCACTTGGGAAGACGCTTTTCCACCTTTTCCCTCTCCTTAAAATAACCTCCTTATTGTGCCTCGAGTCTTCAGCCTTCCTGGATTGAAAATCCCCTTTTCATCCTCCTTTTCATCATCATTTCATCCTCCTTTTCTGCCCCTGGTCTTCTGAATCTTGGGATAAAAGAAGGTGGATCTGCTTTTGGATGGGATGAGTCACGCTCTAAATTCCATTGGGTGCCATGACTGGACTTCAAGATCAGGCTCAAGAACTTCCCAAACAATCCCAACTCTATTTACACCCCTATTAACACCCCCTTGTCTTTGTGAGGGGCCCAGGGGAGCACAGGGGATATGGGAGAGACAAAAATACAGACCTACAGGATTCCAAGCCAGTTGGGACCATGATCCCAAGCCAGATTCTTGCAAGGTTTTTCTAGGAAAAGGTGATTTCAGTCCTCTGTGCCTGTTGTCTTTCACAAGTAGGTCCCTCCTCTGCAGTCAGGGGAGCAGGATGGGGCAGTAATGTGAGTTCTGGCCTCTCCAAAAGTAAATTGTCCCAATGGGGATCACAAATTGTGCAATGGAAGATCAAAATGAGATGGTGGGAGAAGATGGGCATGGATGGCTTGTGTTGGGAGCACCAGAAAGGTGGAAAATTCAGGGACAGTCAGTAAGATAAGAGCTGGAATTATGTTATGGAGAGAAATAGAAACAGACTCCACTATTTTTATCACTGAATCACGTATTAAAGGTGAGAGCAGAAACCTCTAGTATTTGCAGGATTTGATCAAGGGACCAGGAGCAAACCCTGTGTACAGACCCCATGTTACCACCCACCTGTATTGTGGGGTGATGCTTTTAGGGACAGACATGGACCATTTGGGCAGATCTGAGAGTTTCTTACAACTTTCCAGAAAGCAAAACTCCAGGCAGAGTCCAGCAGGCAGAGAGGGCCCCCCTGCACAAGCTCTGCTCACACACTGCTCTTGCTCTCGCTGGGTTCAGAGTGTCCTGGAATTCCCAGTCATCAGAAATATCAGTTCCTTGTCCCTAAAAGCTGTGTGTTAGCTGCATATCCAGCTGACACAGCCACACTGCCTCGTTTCCACTCCTGTTTCCCTGTGCAGCCCTCCAAGGTGGGCACATTTCCCACTCAACAAGATACTACTGGCTGTAAATAAACACGGCAGAGCCCGGCCGACAGATCACACTGCCTTCGCTTTGCAGCTTTCTGAGCTATGCAAACCCTAAAGAAACTTCAATTTATTTTTTTCTATAAACCCCAATTTTTTTGGCCTCTTGCTTAAAAAAAGAAAGAACTCGCGTTTGCAAAAAATGTGGAAAAATGTTCCAACATGGAAGGAGGTCGGAATTTACACATTTTGAAAAATCCAGTTTTCTGCTTACAACATGGGTGCAAACTAGAGAATGGAAGTTAAAAGAATGGAAGTTAAGTTGCAATGACAGACAGAAAGTTAATAAAGTATCTACATAGTATTTTCCTTGTCTCGCTGCATCTTTAGGATATCAATAAACATCAATAATAATTATATATATAAATATCTATAATAACAATATTTTTCTTGCCTCATCTGTGTATTTTCACTTTACAGTAAAATTTTTAATTTCTAGTGAAATCTCTAAACTTTATAGTGCAATTTCAAAAATATCAGCCCTTAGGCTTAGGAAACCTTTCCCTGCCAGCCAGTTTATTCCTGTTTGATGTGTCTTGTACTTGCCTGTCCTCTGTTCATTCCTCCCCTTCTGTCCTGGTACAAACAAGCTCTTTCTCTGTCTCCCCAGGCCCTCCTGTCGCAGGGACACAAAATGTGAACAAGACAACGGAGCAGCAGCGGCCCCAGCCAGGTGAGTGTTGGCTTTGTCCCTCTGGAGCACCTGGAGTGGTCCCACACTGGGGGGATAAATGTGCCAGAGGCAGACCCAGCCGTGGGTTTGGACACTAAAATATAAGGAAGATCTAAAGCTCCAAGAGAGTGTCCAAAGGAGGCAATGAAGGTGGGAAAGAGCCTTGGTTTGAAGCCGTGGGAGGACACTGAGGCCACTTGGTGTGTTCAGCTGGACAAGAGGAGACTGAGGGGAGACCTCAGTGCAGTTCCAACTGCCTGGGCAGGGGCAGAGGAGGGGCAGGGACTGAGCTCTGCTCTGGGGGGACCAGGGACAGCAGCCAGGGAATGGCTGGAGCTGTGTCAGGGCAGGCTCAGGTTGGATCTCAGGCAAAGGTTCTTCCCCCAGAGGCTGGTTGGGCACTGACCAGGCTCCCCAGGGCAGTGGGCACAGCCCCAAGGCTGCCAGAGCTCCAGGAGGGTTTGGCTGATCCTCTGGGGCACAGGGGGTGACTCCTGGGACTGGGCCTGTGCAGGGCTGAGGGTTGGACTGGATGGTCATTGTGGGTCCCTTCCAGCATTCTGTGACTCTGTGCCAAGCTGGCAGAGCCTCCCAGGGAGGCCTCAAGGCAGTGACTCCACAGGGTCAGTGACTGTTCCAAAGGGTTTTTGGTTTGCTGCTCTGTCCTTCCACATGCCAAAGGAACATCCCTGTGCCACCCCAGTTACTGTGGCTCCTTGCCTTGGCTCAGCCCCTCTGGCTCATCCCAAGGCTGTGGAGCAGGTGTGGGGCTGTGCCAACCCGTCCCCTCCTCCCCTCGGGCACAGCTGTGCCCATGGAAGTGTCTCCAGACAGACCCACCGGGGCTTCCTCCGTCCCAAACCCAAGCCAAAGGAGATGAGCAGACCCCGCTGGGCAGGGAGCACTGCAGTTCCTGCTGCTCCCCCAGGTCCTTTGAAAGGCTCAGCACCCCCTGCCCTGCCCTGCACAGCTGCTTTCCATCCCCCTGCTTTATTTCAGGGGGTTGGTGCTTTTGGCATCAATTCAATCCACCAGCAAACACTTCAGACCCAAATCACCAAAACCAGAGACAGGCAAAGGAGAAGTGCAGAGATTAGGGCTGAGGAGGCCCCACAAAAAGGGAAGGAATTTACTCCTAGTAAATACTTTGTGGGGTTTTCAAGAAACACTCAGCCTCGCTGGAGCCAGGGACAAACTCCTGGTACTCTCATTTGTCCAATTCTCTGTTTGCTTCAGAAAGGGAGAGTTGGGGGAATGTTCCATGGACCTCAGAGGGCAGCAAGCTCAGCTGCTAACAAGTGAATCTGAGAATCTCGTCTGCTGTCCAGCTCTTTTTATTAGGAGAAATATATTTTACCCTGATTTGTTATTTTCTACTATCCCACAGTGGTTTTTCCCATGTTTCATGTTTTCTAGTTGACACATCAGTGTAGGGTATGTCCAGAGGGATTACAGACTGGGAAAGCAGGCTGAGACCAGTGCCACAAACACTGTGCCATTTTGGATTCCAGAAATAATTGGTGGTTGTTTGATAAGAAAGAAAGAAAGAAGGAGCACATTGGGTCTGTTCCAGGCCCTGGGAGAAGGGGCAGAAAGAGTCAAGAAAGAAAATGAAAATTTGGTTTCTGGAATAAACATAATGAACTGTTGTTTCTTTTTGGTGAAACGTTTTTTAAAGTCAGTTTGCTGGGTGTTTTTTTAGATCCCTATCAAGTCCTGGGTCCCACCAGCAGCCGCCTTGCCAATCCAGGTGAGTTCATTTTACCTTTCAGACCCTCATCATCAAAGGGGGCAGATTTCCTGCTGACCTGCTGCTCCAGGATGGATGAGCAGCTGCTGTCCCTCTAGTTGGGGTGAGCTGTGAGAGCCACTGAGCTCAGTAACTGTGCCCCCACAAGGGTTTTTGCAAAAACTCTTACAGGAAAGTGAGGGAAATGGTGCAACATCATCTTTGTCAGGACAAAATCACCATCCTGAATGTTCTTACCCAAACCCAGCATTCCTTAAATAGAGTTTTATAGGGGACTTAAGTGCTGGTCTCTCAGATCTGCAGTACAGGTTAATGTTTCGCTGTCTGCTGTGGATGAAATGAATGAAGGCACAAAATATCTCTGAAATTGCCTGTATAACAACTGTTATCTGCAGGAAATAATCCTTGAGTTTGGGGAATGAGACCTGGAGTAAATCTTGTTTGAACTGACCAAACTGAAACACATGGAATGTTTGTAAGAAAACATCCTCAAAATGCTCTTAACTTGTATAACCACAGCGAGAAAAACCAGGGGACCTTTACTCTAGGGTAGAAATAATCTCATGTAACTCAGGTCACCAACTGGAAAGGAACTGGAGGTATCCAAAACAATATCCCTGGCAAACAGTGAGCAGTGCAGAGCTGAACTATCCCTGTTAACCTGCCAGTGAAAAGCTCTGCAGTGCAGTGTGCTCGGCAAAACCCCTGTTTATGAACAGCCCGAAGATTTTAAGGCCAAAGGCGCCCATTATGAAATCTAATCTGACCTCAAACCCGGGAGCAGAACAAAGGGTTGACTAACTTGTTTGCTGGGAACAGTTTATCCATTGCTACGCAAGCCCTTCCAGGGCTGGAGGAGCCGTTCCCAGCAAAGGTCGAGATAGTCCTTCTGTTTCCTGCCTTTGTCCGCGCGGGGCAGGAAGCGGCCGCTCATTTCCTCTCCCCCGGCTGTGTCACAGGGAGCGGGCAGATCCAGCTGTGGCAGTTCCTCCTGGAGCTGCTGTCGGACAGTTCCAACGCCAGCTGCATCACGTGGGAGGGCACCAACGGGGAGTTCAAGATGACGGACCCTGACGAGGTGGCGCGGCGCTGGGGCGAGCGCAAGAGCAAACCCAACATGAACTACGACAAGCTGAGCCGGGCCCTGCGATACTACTACGACAAGAACATTATGACCAAGGTGCACGGCAAGAGGTATGCCTACAAATTTGACTTTCACGGCATCGCCCAGGCCCTGCAGCCCCACCCCACCGAGTCCTCCATGTACAAGTACCCGTCGGATCTGTCCTACATGCCGTCGTACCACGCCCACCAGCAGAAGGTGAACTTTGTGCCCCCACACCCTTCTTCCATGCCTGTCACGTCATCCAGCTTCTTTGGAGCGGCCTCACCCTATTGGACCTCCCCTGCAGGAAGCATTTACCCGAACCCCAACGTGCCCCGCCACCCCAACGCCCACGTCACACCTCACCTGGGCAGCTATTACTAAGTGCTCTCAGCTCCACAGGGCCTTCACGAGTCTGGTTGGACTTTTTCTTTACTTCTGGGATTTTTATGGGTTTTTTGGGGGACCCTCAATGGATAATTGTGGCCTTTCTGGGGAAGAATTAAAACTGGATATTGGTTATTTCTGGACCAAACCTTTTACTTTTGTAACTTTGCCTCTTGTGTCTTGAACTGAGAGAGATGGAGAGATGGAGAGACGCTTCTGTGGGCCAGTACTCTGCATTTCCTTGGGGTTTGATGCTTGTGTCCTCTGTAGGAAGTGACGATGAAGATTGTTCACCGTTACCTGGAAAGATTCTTAGAGAAATTTTCAAGGATTCAAAGGCTTTTGACAAGACATAGATCCACCAGTGGGTCGTAGGAAAGGATGACTACCTGGGGTTTTCTCTCACTGTGGAGCGTGTAGGCAATCTGACTGTTAAGTGGAGGACACTGGGCTGCAGGGGACCACAACTGGAATCTTAGCTTTAAGGCAGATGAGGATTTTTTTTCACCCAACTGGAAATTAAATATATATATATATATTCATATATATATATGTACATGTATATTTTAAGAATTAAAGGGCATTGAAGGAACTTTTCTAGAGTGTACAACTCCATTAGAATGTGTCTTAACTCCAGAAACATCAGCAACCAGAACAAAACGTGACGTGGTGTCAAGCACAGACATTCCTTGAAAGCAGAATGAAGTGAAATAAATGACAGCAGGTCCCCGGGCGGTGCCAGAGCCCGAGGGGCCTCTCGATGTAGCGATTCGCGAACGCTGTGCGTTTGTCAGACCGTCGTCCAAAGGGTCAACAAATCAAGGCAAATTACTGTATAAATTATGCAGAGTTATTTTTCCCTATATCTCACAGTTTTAAAAAAGAAAGAGTAAATAAAACGAGTTGACCTCGGTCACAAATGCAGGTTTGTTTTTTTTACTGCCAGCTCGGTCTGTTTTTGTTTTATTTTTTTTAATGTAATTTGTACATCTTTTCAATCTGTACATTTGGGCTGTATCTTTGTACTTTTTGCTAAAAAAAAAGAAATAAAAAATAAGACATGAGTAATGTATCTGTTGGAGATAGCCTTGATCCTGCAATTGGATCCATAATTGACCCCAAAGTTGCCAGAAACCTTCCAGATCGCCCTGGGTTTGTCTAGAGTAGAGTATTTTCTCATATTAATCTGTTGTAGTTGTCTGCAAATTAACTCCACTTCGCTCACATGTTTGCATTGAAGCTGATTGAAAACATGCACAACATTTTAAAGCATATTTAAATATTTTGTGATTGTTTTTCACCAAAATCTTTAACTTCGGGAAGATCTTAACCACTTCATCAATAAAATTATCAACCACCTCCTTTTTGATGCCTCCTGTCGGGGCTTTTCCTTGAAATTTGAAACATTCCCAAGTTGTCAGCCATCTCTAGTTTTGCACATGTTAATTTGATGGTTTGGTGCCATAAACAGAGGGTGAACCACAAATATTTGGGTTTTAGAACAGATGTCTGGGGGGTGAGATTTACATGTAGAACCAATTAAATGACTTGTATTAACTGGCAACCAATTAACAGGATCACAACTATCTAATCTAGTCTAGACACAACCTCTGGGGCTCTGTGTGGGGGCAAGGTCTGGTCCATGTGCATCCGATTGCAGGAGAGTCTGAACCCAGAGCTCTGGAGTCTGCTCAGAACTTTGAACAGAAGCACTGATGCCATTATTTAACAAAGTGGAAAAAGAAGATCAAGCTAATCCCTTTAGGTCTTAGTGCTCTCGGGGTGTTTATAAGTAACATTACTGCAATAATCGCAAAATTGAAGTATTTGAAGAAATTACCCATGGAGATGGGGCTTTTGCTACTATATATATGCAATGTACTTTTTTGGATATTAAAATATATATAATTTTGCAAGCTATCTTGGTGTGGTTTTTTTTAAAATGTATTAATGTTACAATGAAACAGTTGTATGAAGAAGATGATGTAAAAAAAAATGTGACAAAATAAATGGTGGTTTTCTTCTCTAAGGCATCACATTGTCCCACTCTCTCCCTCCCCTCTGATACCTGCAGATGAAGCATGAACTTGATATTGAATTTAACTAAAAAGGAAAACAAAGCAGCTGCACAGCAGTGGCAATCAACCCTTATCACTAAAAAATGTATAGTATTAGTTGTATATTATTATAGTATTACTTACAGTATTTATAGTATAAGTGTTGACCACTTATTCCAGAAAATCTGTATCTGTGGAGCCAGTGTTGGTTGGACCTAATTTAGTTATTGAGGTGTCTAAAACCCAGGCTCCAGCTTTTGTCCCCGGAGAGAGAAGGTGGGAGAGCAGCCCAGGCTGAGGGCAGTGTTTGGCAGGAGGATGTGGCAGGGCAGGAGCAGCCCCTGTTCCCGTGTCCCGGGGGTGGGATCCCGGGGCCAGGACGTGCTCCCACCGCTGGCTGGTGGCTCCTGGGTGCTCCAGGCTCCGGCAGGAACGTCTGTGTGTGACCATCCTGCTGCCTGCTCGTGCTTCCCACCTCTCCCCAAGCCCCAGGGAACGCCAAAGCATTCCTGAGGTGGAGGCTGCAAAAACAAGCACTGCCAAGGAATCTTCTGGTTGTGGATAAAGGTCAGGCCCAGGCACTTCCTGCAGCCCTGCAGACACACGGGGGGGCTGAGAGATATCAGGCTCTCGCTGCAGGTTTGATAAACCCTCAGGAACCCGGGGCTGCACGAGCTCAGCATTTCCTTCCTCCAGCAGCCCTTTGTTGCTGAGCCCTGGGCAGTGACGTGATCAGCTCTGAAAAAGAGCAACTCCAACCAGCACAGAGCTGCTCCCTCGCTGCAGTCGAGCCCCGTTGCTCAACTGAGTCACAAGAGCGAGTGGTTTGGTGCTTATCTCCATTGTTTTTCACTTCTGCACTATCAAGATTAATTCTGGCTGCGCATCACCAGTGTTTTATTTCAATGCTTGTGCCTGCCCTTCTGCCAGTAATAGGAAAATCAGGAGATGAGATTGCACAAAAATGTCTAAAGGCAGAGTCTGGAGGTTATCAGAGTGCAAAGATGGCCTTGATAGCAAAATTTGGCCAGTGGGAACTTTGGTGAAAGAAAAAAGATGCTTGAAAATAACAAACAATATAAGAAGTATCTGTTTCTGGCTCTCAGCATCTTAAAGGAGCCCAGACTGAGGGTGAAGGGGATCAGCAGCATCACAACTCGTGTCCTCTCTGTCTCCTTCACCTTCTCTCCAGGGTACTGTCTGACATTAATCTTTGCTAGTATTTGCTAATACTTAGCTTTAGATATTAATATTTGTTACTATTTGCTAATATTTAGCTTCGGACAGATTCTGCCCCCCACTGCAGGCTGTGTTCCCACAGACATCTCACACCCCAGTGCCAACAACCTCAGACCATTGGGGCACTTCCCAGGCACCTTTCACAGCATTTCCATAAGATCTTGATAGTTGACATTCCTCAAGAACAAATAACAACCTAGAGATTGGAATAGGCCATTTGTACCCCCCAAACCAGCCTGACTTTGCCAGGTTGGAGGTTCCAGGAGTGATAACTGGGGGATCTCCCCTCCCACCTCAAGTTTCTGGGGCACACTGAGAGCAAACAAACAAGGAACTGGGCAGCACTAAAGCTACTTTTTGCTTTTCCCAGAGGGACAAGGCAGAAGGAGTTCAAGTATTTCAAGCTCAAATGAGAAAGTTTACCAAACAGATGGTTGGGATCACATGGTTGTGAGCTGTGAGTCAACAGGGACAGAAGAAAATCTTCTCTGCATGGAAGTTCAGGATTCAGACCTCATCAGGAAACCCAGCTCCCACTGCAATCAGGGGTGATTTGGCTGTTAATGCCCAGTGATCTGATATTCCCCAGGATCTCTGTCCTACCCCCAAGCTCAAGCACTGAATGGGATGGAGCTTAAACCTGCCAAACTACAATTTCCTTGGCATCCCACCTTCTATAAATAGATATTGCAGCTTGTATGTCAGGTGGAATCAGTGATGGCTTTACAGGCCCAGAGCTGCAGCTCCCTCAGCTGGGATGTGGGTGCTGGTTCCCCTGTTTGAGATGTACCTGCCTCAGTGTGTGCATCAGAAAAGGCAGAACAAGGGGGTTCTTCTACTGCTTCATTACAGCCAGCAGGTTCAGAACCTGCTTTGAACTGTATCTTGAAGAAGGTTTTATCCCCACTGCTGAGAGTCTGGAGGGTGGAGCTCCAGCTGAAGCACTTGGTAGATGCTCTAATCTAGGAGATGATAAATCCTTCTGGAGTCAGGCACCTGAGATCAGTCCCATTCTATTCTATTCTATTCTATTCTATTCTATTCTATTCTATTCTATTCTATTCTATTCTATTCTATTCTATTCTATTCTATTCTATCCCTATCCCTATTCCTATTCCTATTCCTATTCTATTCTATCCCTATTCCTGTTCTATTCTATCCCTATTCCTGTTCTATTCCAAAGAACCCACCCCTTTACACACAAGTGGCCTCCTGCTTTATATACCTAAAAATTGTATTTCAAACCCAAGGATGAATTTCCAAACAACTGCAGGTTCCCAATACTATCCCAAGGGAGAGGGATTTCCCTGTGCTGAGACCTTCCCTCAGCAAAGAGAAAGACATTTCTCACCCTGGTGCCCAACAGGTGCAGTGCAGCCCTAATGAGACATTAATTATGGGGGAACTGTGCCATAACTTCTGTTGGTGCAAACACTGAATGGGAAGCTGGACTTGCCCAGCAGTGTTTCATACACGTCCATGGCAGTAAATGACTGTGCCTGAAGCTCTGCACCAAAAGCAGGGATGAACCAGCTGCTGTTTCCCAGCTCTGTGTCCCAGGGAAAGAGCCATCAGTCTGTAAACTCTGGGTTAAGGGAGCCAGCTTCACTTTATTATCCTATTACAATAATAGAGTTTTTACAGCCTGCTTTGCTGTGCTGATCCAGTATTTTTAATAACTTCAGTGAAATTAGTTTGTGATTTCAGCCTGACAAAGTAGGTTCTCCCACATCAAACCGAGCGTTGCTGCATTTGGTGTTAATTAGAGCTGCAGTCTGGAGGCACATCAGGGGCTGGGGTTTATAAATTCACTTCAAAGACTCTATTTGTATATTTTTGCACAATACCCAGCATAACACACACATGACAATTTTCATCTGTGAAAGCAGAACTCATTGCAAATAAAGCTCAGACTTTTCTGTCACATTAGAAGAGAATTGAGACCTCTGGTTAAGGCCACGTGAGGAGTGACAACATGTAATTTAGCTTGTGTGTTTGGAATTTATCTCCAGAGGTAGAAATCCCTGTACATAAAGCTCTGATTCTTCTGTTGCATCAGAAGAGAGTTAGAAATCCTAGGAAAAATTCAGCTCCTTTTATTCTAAGTTGCAGCTGCTGCAGGAGGATGAACACCGGGGACTCTGCAATTTGGTGCACAGTGATTTCACCACAGGAGCTGCTTCTTCCTTTCCAGGAACTGCTGCAAACCTGTTATTTGCTTTGGCTTTTCCTTAACTTTCTGTCTCCTGGAGCTGTAAAGTCTGACGTTGGATGCACTTCACCTTCCCTGCTGCTGCAAACCCCGTGCACACTCCAGAGGAGTCTCCTGTGCTGGCAGGCCATGGACCTCTGCAGCTCTTGGGAGCACCAGGTTGGTTTTCCATGGGGTGGCTGGAGGGGGTTTTGCTATGAGTGTTGGCAGAGGGTTCCTGTAATTACCTGAACACCATCCTTGGGCTTTCTGTCACCCTCAGGATGGTGTATAATGTATATATATTATATATGTACACTTGTCCCATCCCTGGAAGTGTCCAAGGCCGTGTTGGATGGGGCTTGGAGTAACCTGGGATAGTAGGAGATGTCCCTGCCCATGGTAGGGGGTGGAATGAGGTGGGCTTTAAGGTCCCTTCCAACCCAAACCACTCTATGATTCTATATATAATATATAGATATACATTAAAATAGTATATTGCAATGTTAAGTCAAATAAGAGGAGGTTCAGTCTGGGGTAGATGTTGTTGTGCAGGGTTTAAAATGTCCCTTAAGCAGCTCCCTAAAATCCCCAGCCAGACCCTCCGAGCTCTGTGGACACAGGGGTACCAGCATCTTGCCCTTGCTGTGGGAATTCGAGGAGCAGCATCCTGCTCTGGGTGGGGTGGGGGCAGGGAGGAGTGGGGGTGCTCCAATGGAAGCTGTCCCTGTCCATGGCATGGAATGGGATGAGCTTTAAGGTCCCTCCCAACCCAACCCATTCCACCACCCAGAGCGGTGCTGTTGGATCTCCCGGCACTGCAGCCCTGAGGGAGATGAGCTGGGCTCCCAGAACCAGCTCAGGTGATGTGAGGGCCCTACAGACACTGCCCCAGTGGGGGGACTCCTTGCTGTGTGCCAGCTCTGCCCTGTGCCAGGGGCACTCCCAAAGCACGGGCACTTTGGGCACTGCTGCAGAACCACCCTGGAGCAATGCCTTGGGGCCTTCCTGGGGTGACCTGAGGCAGAACTGCAGAATAATAAAGGTTGCAAAAGACCCTCAAGATGATTAGATTCAGCCATTAACCCAGAACCACCGTGGCGTTGGTTTTTTACAGCTGGGGAAACAGGCACAAAGCAGGGAGCAGGGACTGGTCTGAAGTCACAGAGCAGAATTCCAGGTGGAATACGGGCCTCTCCAGATGCAGCCTTGCCTTTCCTAATCCACCCACCACCACAGACTCTGTTTGAGGTGCTGCTGCAGCCCGAATTTTACAGCCCCAGCCCTCCACTTACACATCACCTCCAAGTTCACTGCACCGAATTAAGTCTCCCAACACTTCTGTGAAGGGGCTAAATACATCCAGCTTGCACAGCCCGTGCCAAAAACAAGTCACTAAATGCATTGAACTCCGTGTCATAAAATAAGGAACAGTCCCAATAAATTCCTGCTTTGCCTTTCAAGGTTGCCGTGGAATTCAGGCCGTGCCGAGCTGGGAGCGGCTGATCCGCAGGTGAGCGCTGCCATCCTGTGGCTGCAGCACAGAAAACAACCTCCGGGATCGCTCCTTCCCTCTGGCGGCATCCCTGATGGTCCCCAGCATTCCTGGTGGTCCCCAGCATCCCAATCCCTCCCTGTGCTGGGCTGTCCCAGTGGAGAAACGCGGGGACTGTGTCCTACATCACTGCCTTGGGATGTGCTCAGCCAGGACTCAGAATCCCAGAACGTGCTGAGTGGGAAGGGACCCACAAGGACCATCCAGTCCAACCTCAGCCCTGCACAGGCCCAGCCCCAAGAGTCACCCCCTGTGCCCCAGAAGATCATCCAAACCCTCCTGGAGCTCTGGCAGCCTTGGGGCTGTGCCCACTGCCCTGGGGAGCCTGGGCAGTGCCCAACCAGCCTCTGGGGGAAGAACCTTTTGCTGAGATCCAACCTGAGCCTGCCCTGACACAGCTCCAGCCATTCCCTGGCTGCTGTCCCTGGTCCCCCCAGAGCAGAGCTCAGTCCCTGCCCCTCCTCTGCCTCTCGATGCTTTCTGTGCTTAAATTTGACAGCAGTGTAAAAAAGGAGCCACAGAGTCTCATCTCCAGCCTCCCCTTGCTCGGCCACCTCCTCTGAGCAGGGGGAATTTCTGCCTGTCTTGTGCAGCAGGAGTTTGTTCAAGTGTAAGGCTCCCCAGGCAGATGCTTCCACCGCAGAAATGTCAACTTGGCCTCAGGAGGTATTTTTTGGTGTGTATTCAAGCAGCCTTGGAGAGAGCTTCAGCCTTCCTCAGTGTTCCAGTGACACCATCACAGGGTTAAACACAATTTCGGGCCAGTGCTGGTGCTGTCAGAGGTTCCCCGGGCTGCAGGCAGGAGCACAGATTCAGGAACTTGCTCAGCTTCCCTCTGCTCCCATTCCTGGCGTTGTGCTGTGGTTTCTCCCGTGTGGGGAACAGGAACTGGGCCACCCCAGGTTGGTGGTTCAGGGCAGGAGTGGGTTGAGGGAGCAAAATGAAGGGGGAATAAAGGCTGTTCCCATTGGAATTCCCATGATTATCAGCACAGGAGAGGGAAGGGGATGTGACACCTCGGCAGCTCTCACTGAGCACTTGTTTCTGGATGAGCAGCAGAGTTTCCAAGGAATTGGGTACAGGCAGGAGTTATCCAGGCAGGAGTTATCCAGGAAGGCTGTGGCAGTGCATTAGCAGTGATCTGGCACATTCCAGCACTGCAAGTCAGGATGAGCATCTAAGCAGTGTGCCAGGGTTTGTTGTTATTCTTGTTGTTGTTGCTATTTATTATTATTATTATTATTATTATTATTATTATTATTATTATTATTTAGGGGTCTCTTTTCACCAGTTACTACCAGAGTGTGTGTGGAGACAGTACCCAGCATATGTCAGTGTACTAAAAGCAGTTATTTTAATTCATGGCCCTTCCTCCAGCAGTCAGCAGGATGCCTTATTCATTTGCCAGCAGGAGGGTAAATCTATTTCAAAATGATTGAAATATTATGCACAGCTTGAATGAATGTTTAAAATAAATACAGTAGAAGAAACATGTTGTTTGTGAAATGAGAAGATAAATTAAGCTCAGTGCAGACACATTATTCCCAAGCCTGGCTGCTTGGCTTTCACAGCAAAATCCTTCAGGCCTTAATCCAGCAGCAAGTACATGGTGTGATTTCCTCTCCTGGAGGAGCAGGACTTTCTCTCCAGACCTTTGGAGGGTTTGGACCAGGCTGTTGCCTCCACAACATCTTAGGGATGGGCCTGTGCAGGGCCAGGGGTTGGACTCGATGATTCTTGTGGGTTCCTTCCAACTGAGAATATCCTGGGATTCTGTGTTCCACTTTGTGGAAGGACTAACGGCAGGATGGACAGACAGACAGGGAGAGGAGAACCCTGAGCCCTGAGCAGAGCTGGAAAAGTGAAACCCTGTCACGGGGGAAGGAACCAGCCTTTGTTTTCCAGTATCGGGTCTGTGGTTCCCTCCAGCCACTTCTGCTCAGCAAGATTAAATTTATTTTCATCCTCTTAACTGAACTTGCTTTTAATGGCAGTGGGGGTGACAGCCCCCAAAATAGACTTCCCATGGAGCCCGTCCCGCCCGGCCCCGTGTGCCGCCTGTCCCCGATAACCCTCCTCCCGGCCTGGGCTTTATCTCTGCCATGACAAACAGCTCTCCCTGGACAGAAAGAGGAAATTCCACTCATTGTTGTGCTGTGCTGGCCCTGCTGCAGCTCTATCTCCTGCCTGCTCGGGGCTGGCAGGGCTTCCTGAGGTGCCAATCAGCGGGAGGCTCAGGGAGGAGGGGTTCAGGCCAAGATTCCCAATAAGTCCCAGTATGAGCCCGCTCTAAGTAAGCCTGACAGCTCAGCCATGGCCCTGCCAGCTGTGCATACATCCCCTTTGTACCTCCTGATCCTGCAGTAGCCAGTCCCTCCTGTACCACCAAAACATGGAAAAGAACCATCACCCCTCCCCTGCTGCTTCTGAGGCGGGTGGGACTGTCAGGAGAGTGAACAATAGGTACCATCCCTGCAGGCTCATCCAGCAGCTTCTGTTTGAGTTGTGGCAGCACTTAGAACTTCTAAAAATGGAACGGCACCTCCTCATGCTTGTGCTGTAGACAAAGGGCAAAAGGTTCAATATTTGGGTTGTGAATAGCGCTGAGGTTTAGGATTTTGACATGGCTTTCCAAGGGCACTGCCTGAAAATGCATTTTTTAGGGACTTTCTAAACTTTGGAGGGTGGACACCCTCTCCTGGACAGGCGCTGGATATGATTTGATTTATTTTTCCCACTAGCACTAACATCCCAAAACAGCTTTCCTTAAATTTGGAATCTTCCCTGCCTCCCATTGCGCAGCTGGGTTTGACCCTTCCAATGGATTTCCCTTGGTCTTGCTATTTTTGCACAGCGAAGGTACTTCTTTTACAGGCACCCTGGTGCAGCCTGGGGTAAGAGGTGTAGCTTGTAAGCCTTGAGTTCTGCCTGTGCTGCTTTCTGGGGAAATCACACCCAGGGAACTGCACAGGAAGCCAAGAAAGGAAATGCAGCAGCAGCTCTGGAAGGACTGAGCAGCCTCTTGGTTCAGACGAGCCTGGGGCTTCTGAGACATCATTTCACTTCCCTCCTCCCTCCTGGACTTCTGTGCATGGCCACTGATCACTCACTGTTTGCTTGAGGGGATAAAAACTGTCCTTCCAGAGGGATAATCTGCAGGGCACTGAGGTTGGAGGGGCTCAGATACTCTGGTGATTGGGACTGTAAAAATATATTTACAGTTGGCACTGTTAGTTTGCCAGGTTGCAAAAACAGTCCAGTTACAATACTGGGCAGTATGTGGGAATTACCTGAAAGGTCTCAGCTCCTGGTTCAATACCCCACAGTTCTGGCCCTGCTGCAGCACTTTCAGTCACTGGTGTGTGAGGAGGACAGGACTCAGGGTGCTGACCTTTCCAGCCAGAGGTGAAGGGTGTGACATTGGTGCCTTAAGGAGAGGAAAGACTGAGACAGTTGAGAACTGGCTTTTAAAGTGCTTTAGTGACATAATTGTTCATAACATTGTTCTCTGTACAATGTAAGTGTTTATGTCCCCTGTTACAGATGGTAAATCTGAGATACATGAAGTGATTTGTTCTGAACCAACGAAGGAGTTGATGCTACACTGGGACTGAGACCTGGACACTCCTGGTTCCCAGAGTTTGATTTCCATACTCACACTGTTCGTTTGCAGCATAACTTTCTCTTACCATCATCTGACCTTCTTAATTCTCTCCTTCCTTTAAAACCACTCAGTCTGGCAGCTTTTAATCAATATTTCCATTTTACCACAGCCTTGAAAATAGATGAGTTGACTTACATCAAGGGAAAGAGTTCCCAAAAAAGTCCCTTTGCTCTGCCACTTGAACTCTCAGCAACAGAACCAGCTGGAAAATAAAAATAAGGAAAATTATTTCCTCTTAAACCAGCGGAAAATAAAAAAAGGCTGTGAGGGAGCAGAAATTCACCAAAAAGTTATTGAAGCTTCTTGTTGCATTTGAAACTTAAATGTCAACAGTTATACCCAGCAAATGTTCCCACTGCTCAGCTCCCCCGAGCAGAAGGTGTTTCCTGGAGGGATGCACATTTTGCTGTGCTGAGATGGATGGGTTGGGACTAAATCTGAAGCCAACTGTTGGTGGGAGGCTCCTGTGCTGTGTTTTTGTTTGAACAAGACCTTGGTGCTTCAAAGGGAAAGATAATCTGTGTTTGCTCTGGGGTTTATTTTGGAGGATACATCCAGAGCTGGGGATTTCCTCTCTCCTCCCAGTGGAGTGCTCTGTGCCAGGTGGGAAGCACTCAATGTGTTCTCCATCTCCCCACCTTGCTGCACAGTTGTCTTCAGATGTTTCCTTGTTCCACAGCCATCCAGCTCCTGGGGAAGTGAAGGGTGTCTGAAGGATGAGACAGTTGGGAATAAGCTGCAAAATTCCTCTCTTCCCATTGTGGGTCTCTGCTTCTTGTCTTTGCAGTTTTCATTTCCACTTGGCTATTTTTTCCCCTGAAAGGAATCAAAGGCTTTCACAGGGGAGAAGTCCTATTTTGGAGCTCTGGATGGCAGCAGCACAGCCCCAGTTTTGCCTTTCCTGGTTTCCTAAGCACGTCCCGTCCCTTAATGCTCCGTTTCTGTTGCTGTACCAGCCTCAAAGAAAGAAGGAAGAAATTGTTTCAGAATGTTCAAAAGTGCTCAAGTGTTCCCATGCCCGAGAGTCTGTTTTCATGGAGGACTTTGGCAACCAGAAATGTACCTTTTTTTGAGGTTTTGGCTCCTAAGTCTCCCAGGTTTCTTTAGCTTTGCTTTCTGTCTCCCCTTTTCATGTTCTCATTCCAGCAGCTGTGTATCTTTAACATGTCCTAAAGCTTCTTTCCATATTTTCAGGATTTTTAACACCCTTTCATGCCTCTGGGAACCTGAGTTGGACATTCCAACATAGCAGCTCCATAAAATGTCCCGCAGGTATAAAAATATAAATTCTATGAAATACATACAGTGTAGTTCAATAGCATTCTGGAGATCACTGGTGTCCTGCTCCTCTTTGATTTGAGGCTTTTGACAGAAGAAATGCTGTTTTAGAGTAAAACCAAACCTGTGCTTCTCTTTTGTTTTACTAAGTTATTAATCCTCTGGAGATTGAATTCTTTCTGATGACAAGGACAGTCCCATGAGTACCTGAACTACATTTTTGTGTCACTGGTTTCACTGACTTCAAGGACAAACCCAGGATTGTCATAACCTTTCTTCTCTTTGGCTTTAGCTTCTTTCTCGTTGTAGAGGCAGAAGGCACAGTGGGGGGTCTCCACAGCCACTGTCTTGCTGAAGTTCTGGAAGTCAACTCTGTATTTCCCTTCTTTGGTCTTGGACACGATGGGAGCGAAGCGGTAGCCCCAGAGCACCTCCTCTGGGATGTAGGACGTCCTCACCTGGCAGGTGGCACTGGTGGCTTCCACAGTGCCATCTAAAAACACCACCAGCTCAAAATCCTGCTGCAGGATGGTCTCTGCTGCCATGTGGAAGAAGGGGCTGTTCTTGTCTATGATGTGATAAATGGTGAGTGGGGAGATGAAGAAGAGATTCTCGTTGCCAGCATCGACTACAAACTCTATGTTGACCTGGTCCAAAATGATTGTCTCTCCTTCCGGGGTGATGGTGGTCTTGAGGAGCTTCCCATAGATGTGGCTCCCAATCAGGAGGCTCTTCCTGAGGTTTGCCACCCGGATGAGGAGGCAGAGCTTCCCCCCGCGCTTGCTGATGACGGCGTTCTTGCTGAAGGTGATGGTCTTGGCCCTGTTCTTGGACCTGGAGATCTTGGCCAGGATGGCCCCACACATGAAGGAGTTGATGATCACCCCCAGGATGGACTGGAAGATGAGCAGGAAGATGGCAGTGGCACACTGCTCTGTGACACACCTGAAGCCGTAGCCGATGGTCACCTGGGTCTCCAGGGAGAACAGGAAAGCCGAGGTGAGGCCGTTGATGTTCTCCACGCAGGGGGTGTGGTTGATGGAGGGGTTGAACTCGGGCAGGTCTTTGTGGATGTAGGCCACCACGTACCAGAGCAGCCCGAACAGAAACCAGCTGCCCAAGAAGGCTGAAATGAAGATAGTCATTTTGTATCTCCACCTGAGGTCCAGGATGGTGGTCCATATATCAATCAAAAAGACAAACCTGGACTGTTCCACATTGCCAAACTCTATGTTACACCTCCCATCCTTGGAGACCAGCCTGGCCCTGCGCCGGCTGCGCTCCCGGAGGTGGCTGGTGAAGCGTTGCCGGAGGTAGTTGAACATTCCCTCTGCTGCTGCCGTTCTGGAGAGTGAGAAACAACAAACACACAGGTTTAATTTGTACCTGCAGGCGAGAGGGAAATTCTGACAGAGTCTCAAGATGCTCGTTTAGGAAAGAGTTGTGTCATTTGCATATTTTCCCACAGCTGGTGGGGAAAGTTTCAGTGAGCACATGAGCAAAAGAACAGTTCCTTGCCTAAGGAGCATTCCAGGAAAAAATAATCATTTCGGCTTGCTCAGTAAACTCAGAGTCAGTCAACTGTTAATATTGTCCTCTGCTTAGCTGAGTAAGTGGAAGCAGAGAGAAAAGGTAACTTCATCGTGGGCATTTGTGGGGAAAATCAGCAGGGTGAGGTGTTCCTGCCTTTTAGGAGATGGATCATGGCCTGTTTTTGCAAGTGTGTGTGGTACCTTGGCATGAGGAGACCTGGGTGTGACCTGGGGAACAAATTTGGGAATAATCAAGAGTGGATGCAAAAGGCATAATTAAGTCAGACATGCAGTTTTTCTAGTGTAGTTATAGATGGGGTTTGAAGGTGTGAAATTCAAACTCTGGATTCACAAAAGCACCTCAAATAGGATTTTTAGGTGAGAATAAGAGAGGAAACTAAATTTCAGCATCAGGAGAATTGGGGGTTTACCCACCACAAAGGGGATGCTGAGACTAAAGGATCAGATTCAGAAATCCTTTCTGAAAGGGTAACTCTGCATCCCTGTGGATTTTATCCTTTATGGTTGGCCATGTTAACAGGGAACCCAGGGAATATGAGTCATTGATGGAGAAAACACTACTCAGACTGGAGTATGGATCAATGTGCATCTGGAAAATCCCCAGTGTTGGAGTTACTCAGACAGAGAGGGGACGGGCTGATCTGCAGTCAGGGGCTGCCTGCTGTGTTCACACACAGATCTGGGGCCTGACTTTGACCCAAAACTTAGGACTGTTCTTAGAAATAATTGATTTCTGAGTTTATCAGCCTCCAAGCACATGTTTGGTTGCCAGAGCGGATGGTGGATGAGTGCACAGCTCTGACCCACCCCACGTTATTCAGCCTTCGGTGACCAAAACTCTTCTCGTGCAGCTGAACCAAACCCTGTGCTGAGATCAGGTGTCTTGGGGCAAAATGCTTCAGCTACAAACCCACTGAAATCAGGGAAGAACTTGAGGGCAAAATATTCTCCCTTCTGCCTCAAACAAAGGATGTTCTGAGCCTGCTGTGCCTCTAAGCATGAGCATCCCCAGCCACAGAGAGCTGAGGTTTTGGGGTCCTGCAGCTGTTGGGGGGGATGTTTTCTTTAGAAGGACCCGGGTTTGATGAGATGGGAGATGCTGAGAGCTTTGTAAGTGTTTGCTATTGTTACTTTACAGCTGCACCACACTTCCCAATAGAAAAGGACAGCAAAAAAAACCCTTAGGAATTATTTTTTTTAGAGCAAGCTCAAGATGCTTCACCACTTATCTCAAACCCTGCCTCATATCCCATCCCACTCAGGCTTCCTTTCTGGTTAGAGCAAAATGCTTGGGCTCAAATTGTTCTCAAATGGGCTGCCCAAATTGTGCTGGATTTCATGTGCTGAAATATTTGTGGCAAGAATTGCTTCGCTCCCCTAAACTCTAATTTCATACATCCAAGCTGGGGATAATCCAGAGTGCTCCAACTGACACCGATGGGACATTTGTCTCATTTAACTTTAGCCATTCAAACATTTGAGAATTGCCTGTGCCAGTTGGATGTTTGACTCCTGATTGATAGGAAAGGACTCTGGGTCCCCTCTGAGGCTCCACTTCCCACAATATTTTCATGAAGTTAAGAATTGCTGTTTGGCAATTTGTCCCTTTACTCTGTAGGCAACTTTTAGTTGCCTAAACCAGAAATCCTCCCATTGGACACAGTTACAAGGACCTTCAGATACGATAATCAGCAGCAAATAAAATATTAAATTACACTGATGGAGCCTAAGCACAAATTAACTGCATGTTGTAAAGACAGAAGTAAATTCTGTTATTTAATGTCCCTGTAAGTATCAGCAGTCCTGAGAATGAATTTATTTCTATGTCTCACAGTTGCCTTCCTTCTGCACTTAAGCTGAAACCACCTTTCCCTTGCTCAGTAAAATTAATATGAAAAAAAATGAAGGTCACTTTGTAATGTACCTTTTCCCCATTTGAAACTTTTGCTGTTGGATTTATTGGTTGCAAATGTGGCTGCCAAAGGTTAAACTTTAAGCACGTATTCGAGGAAAGGGGAAGGAGGTCACACTTTCTAAACAATTCTCAGCTTTTATTTTCCTGACTCACTTTTAAAATGTTCGTGTTAATGCATAGTTTGAGCAAAAATAAAATATTCCTGTGCAAGATTCTATTAAAAAAAATTTCCAGGGTTTATCTTCTGATACCCTTATTGTTCAAAAACATTCAGATGACTCTGGTGTTAATTTTATAGCAATAATGTGAAAATTGGCTTTTCCAGAATAGCAGGTGAAAATTCGGGATCATAAAGTGCACATGGATTCCTTAGTCATAAAGGGGCTCCTAATCCCAGTGAATTAGGATTCTAATTTTCTAATAAAAAAGGGGGTTTTTAAGGTATTAGGAACATTCAGAAGGAATCTGCAGGAATCTACAGGAATTCTGGTTTCTAATCTCCCCATCTTCTCACACTGGGGGTCATGAGAAGTTGCTACCACAGTTCTGGTAGGTCTGATTCAGCCTTCCACGGAAACCTTGGGAAATTTGGCTGAGGATCTGGACATATTGACCAGATAATAATCACAGAAGAGCTGAGAACAAGCCTGGAACCTTGAAAACAAATCCCCACTCTCCCCATCCTTCTCCTGCCTCTCTCCACACGCTCCTCAGAGGCTGTTCCACAAGCCCTGCTGGAGCTCCCCCCAAGCAGATCAAAGAGGCAGAATTACACCTTTCTGCAGGCAGGATGACAAAGGAATTCTGCTTTCAACAAATCTCCTGCTCCCACACACAGCTGAAATGTGTTGATTTGCTGCAGCAGGAGCCAAATTCCCTCCTGGATAAGCATGGTGAGAGTATATCCCTGACTGTCTGCAGGAGATTATATAAAGCAAGTTATATAATACAGCAATTAAAGTCCTTTTAATTTAAATCAGCGAAGGTAGCCTGGCTACATCTTAGCTAATATTTACCAAGATGTTTCCTGTTGGGCCCAAAGAAACACAGTGTTTCTGACTGTCTGGGGTGGAATTCCATGCTGCAGGAGTCAGCAAAGGTGTCCCCAGGCACAATATGTTTATAGAAGGTTCACTGCTCATAGTCTGAATCAGAGGGGCCTTTACCAATAAAACTCTTCCAGGAATAAACGTGACCTGTCAAGGTTAGCTGGCAAAACAAGGAGCTTCCCCCTCCCTGGCCCAGTCTCGTGTTTCCCAGGGATCACTGGAATAAGCAGAAACTCTCAGATCTCCATTCTTGGCTTTCCAACTACTGTCTCAGTCCCTCCACCCAGAATATTTGATAGATGCCTGGAATGTAGCTGTTCTCAGATGTATTCCTGTTTTTTCTCTGCATTCCTGGGGGTGGGTAATGCCAACCATTGCAGTTCCTGGGAGCTCTGTCCCACCTGGAGCTGCTCTGCTCCCTCACAGATGGACTTGAGTGCTTCTCTTTGCTCTTACTCTCTTTCCACTGGTTTGGTTTGAAAAATGTTGGCTGTGGGGGATAATGACCAGGAGCTTTAATCGTTCTGTGGGTGAGTTTTGCCCAGGGCTGTGTGTGGAGCACATTAATCCAGGGAAATGGCTTTAATCCCAGCCACGTGCAGCTCTGGGGGAGATCAGAGAGCGAGGGAAGGGGAAGGTGGTTTGTGTTTGATGGGGACCTGACAAGAACAAAGTTTCTTTGCCTCCATTTCCCTGAAGTTCTGATATCTGTGTCTTCACAGGCATTTCTTCCCTCCCAGCAAAGGATGTCTGAGCAAAGTTGGCAGAACTGAATCATGAGGGGGAGAACAGAAATGGAAAGCATCTCCCTGACCCCACAGCCTTCGTTAGAAACACATCTTTGTTGGGGATTCAGATGAAGTTCTAAGCAGCTTAGGTAAAAGAAAGGGGATACAGAGTTAAAGGATTATTTCTTTTCCCAGTTCTGTTCAGTTCTTTGCAAAACTCAGATCTTCTTTCAGCCCTTCCTGTGTTTTCCTGTGTGTTGAACTTTCTCTGAACAAAGTACGTGAAATATCCAATTCCTAATACCTCATAAAATGCTTCTTTATCAGGAAAGCAAACTCTAACACTTAGTTTTGTGGATTATCTGCTGGTGCTTCACTCCCCAACCCTTGGGAAAGGGCAGCTCATGTGCCCTTCACTGGCTGCCCTGGAGAGCAGGAATTGCCCATTGGGATGGGATGGAGAGAAGGAATGGGATGGGAGGGAGAGCAGGAATGGGATGGGAGGGAGAGCAGGAATGGGATGGGAGGGAGAGCAGGAATGGGATGGGAGGGAGAGCAGGAATGGCCTGTTGGGACGGGATGCAGGGCAGGAATAGCCTCCTGGGATGGAATGGAGAGCAGGAGTGAACTGTTGGGATGGGATGGAGAGCAGGAGTGGACTGTTGGGATGGGATGGAGAGCAGGAGTGGACTGTTGGGATGGGATGGAGAGCAGGAGTGGACTGTTGGGATGGGATGGAGAGCAGGAGTGGACTGTTGGGATGGGATGGAGAGCAGGAGTGGACTGTTGGGATGGGATGGAGAGCAGGAATGGCCTATTGGGATGGGATGCCAGATGCAGATTCTGTCCTGCTGCTTGTATCAAGCTCTGAATGAAGGAGTGTCAGAGAGAGCTGGCCCTCCACTGAGTTAATTGTGAGTGGAGCCAAAACCCAAGGTCACTGGAGCAGCCAGTGAGCCCTGGGGAATGTCTGAGAAGGATCTGATCTGTCATAGAGAATGTCTGAGAAGGATCTGAGCTGCCCCATGCCCTGTGCACCTTCCTGAGGGACACATCAGCCCCGGGACCAGCCCTGCTGGCACTGGGAGCTGCCAGAGCCCAGTTTGCTCCTTGCCCTGGCAATGCCAGCAGGGAGTTTGTGCCCTGACACACCTCAGAGCACTGAGCACAGGGCCTGGGCCTCCCAAGGCTTGACTGAAATGCCAGTTCCATGTGGGAAATGTGACCCCTCCATCTGGCTCAGGGATAATCTGGAGCCCTGTCCCAGCTCCAGCCCGAGCGGCTGCACTTTGCCAACCTAAAGTCCAAGTGGAATTTCAAGTGGATGCACCAAAGAATTTATGCCCTGCCTTGCCCTCTGTGCTCCTGAACAGAATTACTGAGAGTTGCAGAGCTGCCCTTTTCCCTCAGTGCTGGCTGGTGCTCAGCAGGAGAGGCAGAGGGGCAGTTCATAATATCCCCTGGGAATATGGAATATCCTTGGAACAGATGTCTTCCACCTCAGATTTCTGTAGGCACACAGCTCTATGTGAGCACCTAAGGAAGAATCTCTCTCAAGTGCCAAAATTTCCTCTTCAAATGGGAAGAGGGAGGTTTCATCCTTCTGTTTTTAAACTGGATGAACCAAGACTGTCCCAGCCCATCCCACCAGGGATACAACAAGGACATGCACTATCCCATTTCTTCCTTTCTTCCTTCCTTCCTTCTTTCCTTCCCTTCCTTCCCTCTCTTCTTTTCCTTCCTTTCCTTCCCTTTCTTCTCTCCCTCCCTTCCTTCCCTCCCTCTTTCCCTCATGTCCTGGTTTCCCTCACAAAGCTGACTGAAATAATTCATTCATGGCAACACAGGCACATGAATAAATGAAAAACCAGGCACTGCAGCACTGGAGACTCAAGCAAATCTTGTTTTCTGAAAGCTTAGGAGTGTTCGGGGTCCTCAAAGGTTAAAATACTTACTTCAGACGTATAAATAAAGGATTTACAGCAATAAAGACATTACTGTCATTGTTAGCAATTAATAATACTGTAATTAGTGCTGCACAGAAATTAATCCATGGCTGCATTTACTGGGGTAGAGGCTGAAGGCTTCAGCTGAGTGGAGAGCAAAGGACTTGTCTGATATACGAACATGGGGAAGGTTTTGGTAAAAGTACAGAAATGTGGCCCTTGTAGAGCAGCTCTGTCTACACAAGAACATTTGCCAGCACTTTTGAGCGACAATCACCTCATTGGCATCAAGGAAAATGTCATTATTTGATATTTTTGCAGTGCTGAGCTAATTCCATGGCTAGACTGGATCTCCCACAGCACCTTCTGCTCTGGCAGAGAATCCAGGGGCACCAGGAGCTGTGCAGCCAAGCTGGTTTCCTTGCCCCTGGAGACAGGGAACTGGGAGCTGAGCTGCCTTCACAGCAGGATTTCTCAACAGAACTAGTCCTACTTTAGGTTTCCACCGAAAATATTAAATTTTCAGTAGGAAATGGCTCTCTAGGACGAATGATTTTTCAAACAAATTGTATCTTTGGGCATTTTACTTCAGTCAAAAAAAACCCCCCAACAAAATAATCCTCATTGCAGTGGACCTGTGTGTGACATGTTGTTGTGGTTGTATAAGAAAAAATCAGGATTTAACTCATCAACAGTGTTATGCTAGTTTTGTATTCTACTTCAAGAGAATTGATTCTGATGGACTGAGAATTCTTGAAAATAAAGCTCGTTGCTTTTAGCTGGAAATTTTTAATGGAGAAATGCAGGTTTTGTCTGGTTACTTCTCCTCTCTGTTGCCTGACAGAGGCACTGTGCTCCAAATGTGAGAAAGGCAGATGGAATCAGTTCTCATCTGGAAGTGTGGGAGCAGAACCCACCCATACTCCAAGAACTGCCAGCACTGAGCTGGGCTGGAAGGCAGAGCTGCACAACCCCCCCTGAAAGGCAGGGGGGCAGTGGGCAGAGTCATGTGAGCCAGCTCTGCACATTCCCTCGCTCTGCTGGTCCCTGCTGGAGTATTTAAGGGGTTCAATCATTAACTCAACATTTTGTTTCTCCAGGCTGGCAATGTCAAGTCTCAGCCCCCAGCACGGTGTGGCCAGAGGGTTTGTGCTGGTTCTGGGATCAGTGACACAGCAAGAGACCCTTCCCCAAGGTGAAAGCTCCTGGGAATGCTGCTCTGCCCCTGCTGTGCCACCCGAGCTCGGGGTATCTCAGTGTTCAGCACTGCCTTGGCATAGCAAAGCTTCTGTGCAGCCTTTCTTTCCAAAGTACTGCTAAATTTAAGCTGCTTGTACCATTGTGCTGGTAAATTTAAACTGACTGTACCTCTGTTCCAGCCCAAAAAGGACCCAGCTCTGGGAGCGGGAACTGCTGACAGAAAACATGTGGAGCAGCTTTCGGTGGGGTTGGAAAGAGGTTCTGCTCACTCAGTGCACAGGAGGAGCAGGAAGCTGCTCTGTCTATGCTAAAGGAACAAAAGCAAGAAAGCAAATTTGCTGTGATAAGAAAGTCTTCTCCCAGTATTTCAGAGAACAGCCAATTCCAGCTCCAGAGCAGAGCCATGGTAAAGGAATATTTGGAATAAACTACAAGGGCCTTGCTGGTCCTGCTGTGGTCACACAGCACACTCAGCCCCAGAGACAGGATTTGATGGACTCCTTGTCAGGTCTGGGATAATCCCTGTGCAGGAACCTGAGGAGATGAGGGAAAGGCAAATAAATCCCCAGCCTGGGTGACCCTGCAGCAGGCAGTGTTCCTTTTGTTTTCAGGATCCAGACTAGACATGTTCCAGAAAGATGCCTGCGTGCCCTCCTGGGATGAATTTCACACCGGGGGATCACTGTTCTGCTGCAATCTTTCACCTGCTTATTGCACCAGGGAAAACCCCAGATGGGAATATTTTCCTGGAACGTGAAGAGCACTGTCCTCACCTTTAGTCAGGCTCTGACTTCAGCAGCCCAGGCTTTGGTGGTTATCAAGGTGACTTTGATTTCTAAGCTGGCAAAACTCCCACTGTGCTGTGCTGGCTTGGTGCCAATAATCCAACCAGAGCAGCCCAGATAGGGACTATCACGTTGGTCTTGATAAGCCAGACTCACCCCCTGCTCTGCCAGCTTTCCATTGGGAATGCCAAGCCCTGAGCAGTAGGATTGGGAGAGGAAAGGCTTAGAGAGAAACCAGATGAGCTGCCAGGTGGGAGCTGCTCTCTGCAGCCTCCCCTGAGATGGGTGAAGAGGAGACAGGAAGATTCATCTGGCAAGAGGCAGTTGTTGATCTGTGGCCCTGACTCTGTGGTCTCAGACTGTTTCCATTGCTTTCTAACTCATGTCCCTGTCTGCAAAGGAAGGAAGAATAATTTCACTACTTTACATGCAACTGTGAGACTATTTTAAGATTGAGAATGGGGGTTTCACGATGTAGAGAGTTATTTTATTACAACTTCTGGGCTGCCCTGCCCTGTCAGATCAGTTTGATGCATCAGTAGTAACTGCTGATCCCTGAACACAGTTGTCACTTGAAGTATTTTGAGATCTTTCAGGAGCAGTGCTGTGCTATTAATAGAAATTATTGCTATTTTTTTCCATATAGAAAGGCAGTTCTTTCATACTTTGTCACTTCCTTCATGTAAACAAAGTGAGGAGGGCTTTCTCTCAAGATGAAAGTGTGTGTGTGCAGCCCTTCCCTTGGATCATTTCTGTCACTGAACCGTGTGGAAAGTAGTTTTCCATCTCTGCCTGTCTCAGTTGCCAGGGATTAAAGGCTGCACTGAAGCCTAAATTCTCTGCTGCTGCTCATTACTGAGCACCTCTCACCCCCCCTTCCTTTAATAACAGTATTCTCACAGTAAATCCCACAGATATATAGTTTATGGAAGTCTTTTCTACTATTAGTTCTTTTGCTATTTTTCTGCCTGTTCCTGGCTCTGCTGCTGCTTGGATTTGGCCTTGTTTTCCATTTGAGCTGTCTTTGTTTCTTGAATTTCTGTACTGAGGGTCGTAGTTTCTCTTAGACAGGGATATTAACACGTGTTAAGTTCCTCTGAATGTGCCCTGCCTCCCATTCAGAAGTTTTCCAGCAGATGTGTTGAAAGGAATATCGTTCCAGACTTGCTCTCCATCAATAGGCATTTTGGACTTAAGTTTTTTGAAGTTGCTTTTTACCTGAGAAGCACAAAGAACCCCCTGTGGCTGTGATCAAAGCCAGGTGGGCTCTGGTGGTACCACAGGGAATGGATGGAACCTCTTAATTCTCCCTGAACATCCCCAAAGCAAAGAAACCTACAGTGACCCCACGGAATTGTTTGAAAGGGAAAGGATTTGTTGCATTCCTGAACAGATGCACGTTCCCCTGTACCCTTTTGGAGAACACAGGCTCTCTGCTCCATGAATTCCTGTCTGCCTCTGCCCATCTGATGTGCTGAGCTGACACTGGAGCACATCAGCTGCTGCCTGGTGATTTTCCTGCCCCTCTCTCTGCTCCCTGCACGTCTGTCAGGGAGGAGCAGCTCCCCAGACTGGCCCTTGCTGGCTGATGCCGTGCATATCATCAGTCCAGGCTCAACAATGAGACTCTCAGACACCAATAGTTTGGAAGATTTCTTTCCAGCCCAAATACTGCAGCCCGTGATTGACAGGTTTTGTCCTGCCCCTGGTTCCTGGAGCCTGATTTGGATGATTTTCTACAGCCTCTCCAGACACATTTTGTCCCACCACAGTCTCACCTGCACAGTTCCCTTCCCCAGCTCTCCTTGGCTGCTGCACCCTGGAGTGGGGTAAGAGCCCTCACTCCAGAGGAGTGTGCAGGGAACAACAGCTCACCCTGCAACCCCTGCTACGGCTGTGAGAGCTCCCAGGACGTGGGCTGTGAAAAAGGCTGATTTCAGAGGTTGCCAGCTGCAGTCAGAGCTGCTAAAGGCATTTGCTGCTCTTTCCTACAAGGCCTGATGAAGCGAATTTTGTCCCTCTGAATTACAGCCCGCTTGTGCCCAGAGATTGGGTAAAATGTTCCAGGGATTTATTACAATGTAATGCCATGAAAGCTGAACAAATTTCAGGAACAAATTTTGAGGATCAAATCTCAGTGGGCAGCTATTTGCCTAATGTCCTACTTTCCCCCACATCTCCTGCAGGAAGCAAATAGCTTCTCGTTACACAGGAGCCTGATTACTCCCCCAAAACACTAACACTCAAAATTGCCCCTTTTAAGGCTATTTTCTGCTTTCAGGGGCAAGAACCCTTTGAAGGTACTGGGGAACACAAGCTGAAGATCTAAAGCCAGGAATACTCTGCTTTCCCTGGCATATGCAGTATTTCACCAGCAGAGCTTTTTCTAATCCAATCCTTCAGTTCCTTCTCTTCTCCTAATTATTTATTTAAGTATAATTGACTTGCAAGACATTCGTGGCTTTCAGTGTGCACTGAGTGAATTATTGACCCGTCACATGGGTCATTGATGTGAAGAGACATCTGAACAAACTGGGTGCAAAGCAGCTCCTTTGCATTCCTAATAGCAATTGGGAGCCATTAATAACTTTGCTGCTTGGTGCTCTCAGAGCCTGCACAGTTTTAGTTTGACATGCATATGGCTGAGTTCATCCTCAGTGTAATTTGAAATTCATTGGCCATGGACCTCATCTCCTTCTGCTCCTTGAAAATCTCTCCTGTGCTGAGACAGGCTATGCTAATTCCAGAGTTTATGGCTGACTTGAGATGTTACATTTGAAAAATCAAATCCAATTAAATCAACTTATTAGCAGGGTCAGAGACCAGTATTCAGCTCATTCTGTTCCTCACTGTTTCACAGCAAGGAGTGAACTGAGGGAGTGTTTTGTGTCTCAACCCAAACCAAACTGATCTGCCCTAATAAAATGGCTTTTGGCTGCACGACCTAGAAAATACAGTCAAGTGATAAAGCATTTCCCAGAGTTCAAATATCTGAGCTCAGTTCCTGACTTCTCCTGCTTTTTTGTGTATTATGGGACAAATATTCTCCCCTTTGTGCCTGTTTCCCCACCTACTCACAAGATGGAAGAGAAACGGGGGTATTGCAGGAAAAATGCAATGATTGCAAAGTTTTGAGACCTCTTGAATGTGGTGCTGTGGCAGCAGCATCAGCTTCCTGGGGTCAGAACTGTAATGGGGCACAGAGCTTAGGAGAATCTGAATAAGAGATGCCCAAATTCTGTCCTGGTAAAAACTTGTTTATTATCCAGGAAGGGAAAAAAGCTTCTGCATGAAAAATATCTTAATATTCTCAGCAAGGAATGGAACAGAGGGGTTTGGAGGTGGACAAATATTAAGCTGATTTGCAGGTCCTTTTTCAAAGGAAAGTTATAAATTTAGATTTATGAGTTCCCACACTGTGCAAGGCTTTGTGTTTAAATTACACCATCACCAAGTGCCCAGTGGCTCTTTCTGCCTCTTGTTGTTCAGCATCTAATGTATTTCCTGCAGGAGGTCCTTCTGCTCCAGACAAAACCAGACAGAAAATGTTGAATTCTTAGATATCCTTTACACATCTCCTCCAGGGGCAAATACAGTTTATCCTGCTCAGGCATCTTCCATCTTTCCCATTCATTTAGAAGCTTAAATCTTGTTGGAATTTGCTGTGGTGTCAATTCATTCAAACAACCTGAGGGAACTTACTGAAGTGCCCACTTTGGTGGCTCCCTCTCACTTGTCAGAACGGGCATCTCAAGGTGAATTGCTTCAGCCTTCCCTGGATCGTCAGCTACACAAGGTACCAGGACTCCTATTTTAAGTTTCTGCCTCTGTTAAGTGCCTAACTTGAACCTGAGACTAAATTACTTCCCAAAGTGAAGCTCTTACCTCAGACATTAACGAGCCTTTAAGACCCTTGTATCAGTTGCTGTACTTCAAGCAGAATTCAATTATGCAGCAAACCTCAGGATGTCACTGGGGGTTTCCAGAGTCCCACTGAAGTGGTGGAAACCCTGGGAAGGATTTACCTCACTTTACCCCTCAAAATATTAGAAAAGCCCAGGCAGCTCATTTAAGACAGGTAGTAGAGCTACAGTTTATATTTGAGGAGGATTTGAAGGAGGATCTCATCTCGCTGGGCCATCACCAGGTTGTGTGAGCACGAGATTGGACACAACCTCCACATTGAAACGGAAAAAGGAAGTGAGAGGAACTTCTCTCGGTATCAGCAAACATTCCCACACGAGGTGCCCCCCAGAGCTCAGTGGCTGTTTCCCAGGGTGCACCTGCTATGGTGTAACCACTTGTTTTCCTCTTTGGGATGGACATTCCTAGGGCTTCCAGCAACACCTTGCTGTCGGTGACCTGGTGGGTGGTTCCTCTGGGCACATTTCTCCCCAGAGCACAGAGGGTTTATTAAAGCAGGAGCCAGCTGAAATTCCTTTGCATTTCTCATGGAATGCTCACATGTCCAAACCCTGCCTGGTGAAAGCAAGAAAGGAACAAACCCATCTTACCTCTGTGAGGTCTCAGCACGCAGTGTGTGAACTCATCGGCCCCTCGGCCCCGCGTGGTCCCAGCTCCCTGCTCTGGAGAGAGGGCTTGTGAACACCTTTGGGGGGTAACAAAGCCCTCTGGATCTGAGCTCTAAAGCTCCTTTTCTGCTGAGGGCAGGCTGAGCTGCAGCCCTGCTCTAAGGGCAGGGGATGTAGGGCTAGTGCAGCTTTTTGGGGATTGTGCTGCCCACGGAACAGACAACGGGTCTGTGGCAGCCTGGAAGGTAAAGCTGCATTCCTGTGGCAAACTCTCCTAATTCCTCCTAGTCCAGAGACCTCAGAGTTGAGGTGAGCTGCTGGTAAGAGCTGGAACACAAGAACAGCCTCCAGGGGCAGGGGGCTCTGAACTCCACAGCTGGAAAGTGCCTTTGCCACGACCACCCCCTTCCAGGACCCACCCAGCTCCCCAGGGCCATCCCTGCTTACCAGCTCTAGGGGGTGTCCACAGAACTTCTGCCAAGAAAGGTGGATTCCCAGAGCTGCAGCCTCTTACATTTCTCCTGAAACAGTCAAGGACAAACAACAAATCTGGATGGAGCTGGAAAGCAGCAAGAAGCCCAGGGAAAGGAAATGAGGCATGAGAGCCTCTCTCCACCAGCTCCCCACCAGCTCCCAGCCCCCGGCTCCTCACACCCAAACACAAATCCATGATTAAGGCTTAGTGCCCTTTGCCCTCATCCTTCCCTGCTCCACACATTGCTCCCCCTAAGCAGGGCTGTGTTTCCAAGCCCCCCCACACTTCCCCCAGCTGTTCCCTGCTCACCAAGCTTGGGTTTGTCTGGAACAGGAACTGCATCAGATACTGAACAGTAAGGGGCACAAAGAGCCACTTGGTGATGGTGAAATTTAAACACCCAAAGAGCCCATCCCTGGAGATCCATGCCCTCTGCATCCATCCCCAGCATCCACCTCCTCACCCAAGTGCCCTGAGCTGCCTTGTCCAGCCACCCTGTGCTCAACCAGGCAAGGCTGGGTTGGGATCCAGCAGCCTCTGGAGTGATCAGACATTATCCAAAACAGAATGTAAGAAAATAATGGCAGTTATTAGCTCAGCACCTATGGGAAAAGGCTGTGGTATAGGAAATAGAGGCAATCAGTACAGAATGGGTACTTGTTCCTTCCTGATCATTCAAACCATTACTTGGTTATTCTTGTAATTTGATTCTATAATGGAGATTTTCCTCCTCTTGTGCGGCCAAGCTGCATCATGCAGAAAATTGGTTTGTTTAAGTAAGAACTCTTATGGTGTCTTTCATCCAGTGTTCTCAGAGAACATTACTAATAATTCATTAAAGCAGCACTGTCAGCTGGAACACTTTTAATTACCATTTTCTGACAAGTCAACCCTTAAGTGGTATGCCCTGATTTTTAAATTTATTACTAACACATATGCAGATTTTTCCCTTTCCCTGCTGATGTTTATTTGGTTTGAGAAAAGTAACTGACTGTGAGATTAAGGAAGTGAACCATGTACTACACGTTGTCATGCCCAAAATGAGAGATAATTTTGGGGTGGTTACTTGTTTTAACAGGAGTTTTGAGAACCTCTTTGCGTCTCTGTGCAGCTGAATATAGGGGCTTGTTGGTGCTGGGGGACTGAAACCCTCTAATTTCAGGTCTAGCTGTGAAAATCAGTAGCTGTTCCTCGTTAACTGCCCAGTTACACATGCCTAGCTCCTAAGTTACTATGAGGTGAAGACCTCGTGGCCGCTGCTAATACAGGGTTAAAGCAACAGTTCCCACATAACTCTAATATGCTGGGAGCTTGTACCAGCTTATCCCACCCCAGTTTTTCACAAAGCTGCTATTTTAAGGCCCTTCCAGCTCCATGTCACTGCCACAAATCCATTCAGCATTCCCAGAGAAGAGTAATGCCTGAATGTTCTGCCTTCATTTTCTTGGATGACCCCAGCAGATGCAGAGATTCCCTGTGGCAATGTTTTCCTCAGTAGCCTGGTTTGTGGGAGCAGACACTGAGGCAGAGAACCAGCGAGAGGGTTGCCCAAGGAAAGGTGAGCCAGTGGCAAGGCAGACTAGAATCCAAACATCACATTCCACCAGAAAAGGATTTTCTGCTTGCCTTCTACAGTCGTGACACGATGATTCTGAGCAGGGACATGTTGGGGATTTTTGCAGCTCCCAAGCAAGCACTGTGGCCACGAACCTCTTACCTGGGGTCTGACGCGGTGAAGGTGAGCACAGAAGGGAGAGAGGAGAAAATCTGCCCAGCTTTGTGTTCCCCAGACCACAGAACTTCCACAGAACGTGGGTCCAGCAGCTTCTGTGTCAGAGCAGGAGAGCCCAGGGCCCTCTTTGGCTTTTATGTGTGGTGTGGCAGCTCAGACTGGCTGCCAGCTCATCTATATGCAACGGCTCATTAACAGTGCCTTGGTTTGTATGGATGTCAAAGGCACAGGAATGGAGGCAAAACTCAGTGCAAGTGTTGAGCTGCTAAAGTCAGAGAAAATATTACCTGGAGGAGCTGCTACTCCTCCTGTCACCACACCTGAGTCTCTTGTCCCACCTCTTGTCCGGGCCACTTGTGAGGATCAGCCTTCCCTTTGCTCTGGGCAAGAACCAGCTGCCTCTGGATGCCTCCATATTCTGCAGAGCCCTTTGCATCTTGAATTATTTGGTCTGTGCTCTATCAGCTGCATGTGTCCTTGTCCAAATTCCTGCTTAGACTTTCCTTCCTGGATTTGAGCTGAAACTTGGGTTCCATCTGGACTCTCTGCAGAGGAGAGACTGCAGGAGTCACCTCATTGCTGAGAGGCTGCTGTTGCTCTCCCTGCATTGCTGTCACCTTAGAGCTTAAAGAAATGTGCATCTCTTGGAATTCTCAACCCTTTGCATCCTAAGGAAGAAGTGACTTAAGGCTGGAATCCTCCCACTCATCTGTAGGCACACAAAAATGAGGTGGAGTAAAGGCAGCTCTGGTTCCCCTCGTGCTCAGAAGGCATTTGTTCTCCCTCTAGACAGATATTGCCTTGCAGAGGTGCCCATCCCTCTCCATCAGTAGAGTGAGGGCTGGGGAAGTCTGTATCCTTACTTTTTGGAGGCCCTACCATAAATAAATAAATGAGTTCTTCCCTCAATGATACCCAGTGTGGAAGCTGCTCTTCCCTTGGGTTTAGGGCAATAAGCACCCAGTGCTTCTGGCCACCTACAGGGACAGATGGAGACAGGAACCTGAGTCTGGAGGAACTTGGGAACAGGATTTGTATGTTAAAAAAAGTTATTTAAGGCTTGGGCAGAGCCAGATCTGCTCAGAGTTGAAACCAGGAGCAGTTTTGTGACTCAGTGGCACCAGAGTTTGCCCCGGAGTGTTCTGAAGACAAAAGCACTGATACAAGAATTAACTATCATTATCCATCCCATTGTTTTAATGGCTCCACCATTTGATGGCTCCACCATTGATAATACTCAAGCAGCACTTTTCATCTCCAAAGCATGTTAATCCATCTGTTCCACCTCTCAGCATTCCTGGGAGGCAGGTGTGCTACACCAACACACAGAGGCTTTTTTAGCACCGGGAACTGAGCATGGAAGTGCTCCACAGCCTTTGACCGGGAGCTCATTGATGAGGTAGACCCTGAAATAATCTGGTTATTTTTATACCACTCCTGGTACATGCAGGGTTCCCATCTTTTTCACCTATTGGCACAAATGAATGTCCTTGCATCACATAACATCCTGCAGATTGTTTAACATCACTTTTCAAAGCAGCAAGCTGGTTCTTCTGCAAGGAAACTCAATGGGATTTTTTCCCACTGGCTTCAAAGAGCATAACTGAGCCCTTAAAGGGATTTACTTCTGTTAAATATCATCCTCAAAACTGAGAAATTAACAGCAAATGGGCTTTCTTCCCTTTTCCTCTAAGACATGTCAAAAGAATATTATAAGAAAGAATAGCTTTCTCCAGCTTTCAGAGACTCCCCAAGTGAATTTCAATTGCAGGTTTTTAGGAAAGAGTGTAATTAACAACTTGATTCAGTCTGAAGCCAGAAAATTCATTCTATGTTTGGCATGAAAAAAAGCAGAGCAGGAGGAGGGGAGTAAATGACCTAGATTCTTACAAGTGACAAATGACTCCAAGGTGCTCTGAGCCCCCTGGAATGGCAGACACTCCCACGAAGTGCACTGCAAAGTGACTTCTCCTTGTTGTCCTTCATGTTGGACATTCCAAATCACCCAAGGCACTCTTGGAAATCTAAGCTATTGTGTTGGTTAAACTGATTATTAAATCAATTAATTTAATATTATTAATTAAATTATTTTCAATAATTAGATTAATTAGATTAAACTCATTATACATCTAGGGTAATATTTCAAAAAATGCATCCATAACCAAGCAGTTGAATCCTATTTTCATCAGTGACCTCAAGATTCTAATTCACAGCAATCTCCCCTTTTCCAAGCTTCCTTCATTGTTTTCCTGGAAATGTGTGCTTTGAAAGCATCTCCCATCAGGAAGAAATGAGGAAAACAAGGAAAACATTTCCAGAATGTCCCTTTCTATATTTGCATCTTCTGGTTTTCCAGTGTTCTGTTTTCCATGATAAGTCAACATTTTCTATAAAAAGCTCTATGAAGAGCCTGTTTGCCTAACAGCAGTTTTTCTGTATAAATGTTGATAATCTCTGTTCTGTCAAAAGAAAAAAAAAAGATTTAATGCCTTTATCTCTTGGAATGGTTATTTATAGGAGAGGAGTTCTCCCGAAGATGGAACCAAAGATATATATTTTAAGAGCGGGGAAGTCAGTGCTGCAGGCGGTTGTTTATTCATTAACCTTGGTGTAGCTGTGCTGGCAGCCTCCCAGGAGTTATTTACTCTGTGCTCACCACGGGGAGGGATTTGGAATCCACTGCAATGTTATTCCAGTCCCAGGAGAGGTGATTCCATCCTTCCGGTTCCGAGCAGCACGTGGAGCATGGTGGAGGGAGCGGAGCAGAAACGGGAGGCTGAGCTCTCACTGGGATGGCTGAGCTCTCACTGGGATGGCTGAGCTCTCACTGGGATGGCTGAGCACTCACTGGGATGGCTGAGCTCTCACTGGGATGGCTGAGCTCTCACTGGGATGGCTAAGCACTCACTGGGATGGCTGAGCTCTCACTGGGATGGCTGAGCACTCACTGGGATGGCTGAGCTCTCACTGGGATGGCTGAGCACTCACTGGGATGGCTGAGCACTCACTCTGAGGGTTGAACTCTTGGGAGTCACTCCCAAAACTCTCTTTGCTGTGAACAAACCCCCATCACAGCCGAGGGAAATGTGAGAGCTGGGGTTTTGCTCCCCTGGGTGTCACTGACTGCCTTCCCCCTGCACAGAGATTGGAGGGAGTATAAATGTGTGTCTGAAATGGAAGAACAGTCCTGCAGATGAGGTTGATTTTGTCCCTCATCCCTTGCAGCACCTTCAAGCCTTGCTGCTAATGAAAGGTTTGTAATCACTTCAGTCTTCTGTATTCTTAGACAGCAGGTTGTTGGAGGCCTTGTCCTCCTCTGCTGCCTCTAATGACAAAATTTGAATGCATAGGCTTATTTAAATGAAGGAACAAGGCCGGTTCTGGTGCTGGCTTGGCAATGCCTATGGAAATCCAGAAGGGCAGAGGCTGGGGGTGTTTAACCCCTTGGAGTCAGAGCCAGGGTTGAGCAGCAACGAGGCCTCGTGTTCTGTGCCCTCTGCACAGAGCGGGGGGGAAACTGGGAGAGGGGAAACTCCACAGTGACTGCACAGGGGGGAGATCCCACTGCAGAATCATGGAATCATAGAGCATGCTGAGTTGGAAGGGACCCATCAGGATCATGGAATCCAACCCCTGGCCCTGCACAGACACCCCAACAACCCCACCCTGTCCCAAACCCTCCTGGAGCTCTGGCAGCCTTGGGGCTGTGCCCACTGCCCTGGGGAGCCTGGGCAGTGCCCAACCAGCCTCTGGGGGAAGAACCTTTTGCTGAGATCCAGCCTGAGCCTGCCCTGACACAGCTCCAGCCATTCCCTGGGGGCTGTCCCTGGTCCCCCCAGAGCAGAGATTGGACCTGCCCCTCTTCTGCCCCTCATGAGGGTGGTGAAGACCACGGTGAGATCGCCCCTCAGCATCCTCTTGCCCAGGCTGAACAAACCAGGTTGGTTTGTGTCTTTCTGACACATTCATATACACAACTTTTCAGAAAGCACAGAGAACTGCTGAGGAGAATTTAGCCCTGGCTTTAAGTTGTTATGCTGGAAAGCACAGCTGCCATAAAGAATTCCTGAAGCAGTGGGGTCCAGAATCCCCCCAGTCCCCCGGCAAGGCCAGAGGGAGAACACCTCTGCCTGCAGTGCCAGGTGGGGAGAGTGGGGCTTATGTAACTCTGCTGATGGAGGAAATTATTCCCACTTCTCAGTGGCAGGAGAAAAGCTCATTACTTGGATTTACTTGTAACTCAGCTGCTCAGCAGGGGAGAGGAGTGCCAGGGGGGTCCTTGCTCCCCTGGAAATTTAGGGCATGGGTGACTGCAAAAAAGGCACTGCTCTCCACCAGTGAGCTGGTGTTCAGCACCAGGATGTTTGGCTGGAGAGTGAATCCATCCCCATGGGATCAGTCACAGAGCAGGGCAGTGGGATCAGGGAGCTGATGGCACCTTGGGTAGAGGGCACAGGCAGGGACGGTGTTAAACCAGGAGTCACTTCTCTTTTCTAGTCACCAAATCCTCCTTTTAAAACATTAAGCTAAACATACAGAAGAAAAGATGAGGCCTGTGTTGGTAAACAACCATATTGCCACATTGGCAGTTGTGTCCTTGTCACCTTGTCCCTTCTCTGCATGCCTAAGCAAAGGAATCTGGGATGGAAAACACGAGTGAGTGTGCTGAACAGTGACACTGGTACCTGACTCAGAGGGATCTGAAGTCTCTTCTTTTTACTACAAAAATAGAATTTTGAAACACTGTGTGGAGGAAGGTGTTTGTGGTCGTGGAACAACTGGTCCCCAGTTCAGACCTGGTGAAGTTTTGTTTCTAGATTTTCAGCTGGGTTTGTCTGGTAACATCAGGGTTCTGTGGGGCATTAGAGCTGTCACCCCTCTGGTGTAAGATGGCATTAAAAGTGTTAGTTACTGTCTGCAACTCGGTGTCCATGGTTATTAATTGGGTAGAAGAACAAGCTCAAATGTCCCAGGTACTCACTGTGCTCTACCAAGGTTTTTCTGAGCTAAAATTAAACAGTTGGTATGAAGCCTGAAGTGTGATCACACCTCATTTCATCCTTTACGTGTCTCCTCTCACATTGCTTTCCAACCAAACACGCTCCTGGAAGCTCAGAAAAGGCATTTCTGGAAAGTGAAGTTGTTCTCAAGGGCCCGAGATGTTTCTAAAATGTTGGTCTCACAGTGTTGTCCCTGCCCCAACCTCTGAGGGCCCCCCAGGCTGTGGATCCAGGCTGTGGATCCAGGCTGTGGATCCAGGCTGTGGATCCAGGCTTGCTGGGAGCACAGACCTGCCTTGCCAGGGCTTTCTCTGGAGCGTGTGACCCCCTGAGTGCCAGAGCCTGAGATCTTGATAAGGAGAGGGTGGCACAGCTGCTCAAGCACCGTGGGGACAGTCTCGTGTCTGCCAGGAGAATACACCAACAGAACACCCAGATTAGGGGATATTTGGCTTTACTTTCAGTTGTCTTTCTGGGGCTGTGTTAAATATTCACCAGCAAAATTCAGCTGAGAATAGAATATGAAGTTTAGCTCTGGAGAACCAGATATGAACTTTTGGTAAATCTGTTGTCTGTGCCTTAGTTTTTCCACCCTTTGTACTTTGAAGAAAGGATGAGTTCTGTGTAGCTGCAACACTGAATTATCTTTTGCACAACAGTGGCCATCCCTTGTACTGTGCCTTTTACATCCCTTGACAGTCCAGCGAGTTGATCTTGCTGCTCCTCGAAGGCTCCCAGATATTCTGTCCCTCTGTTTTCCTCTGCAGCAGGACCTTCTGATGGTGGTCATGTCCCCCTTGGGATCCATCTCTAAGGTCACTTTTTTGGTCAATGGCCAATTGACCATTTTAGCCCTTTCTTTCTTCCATCTTCAGGAATTCATTCCATCTGTTGCCTGTTTACCTGGCTGTTAGACTCAGGCTTTGTTTGTTTGATTGTTACTGCTGGGTTTATTTTCAACAATGCCAGTAGATGCTTTGAGAAGAAATAGTAAAGCACAATCCTTCTGCAAGGCAGAACATTTTATTCTGCTTCACAGCGAGTCTTTATCTGCAAGTCTCCATGGACTCTGTCAGCATTAATAAATGAAACTCAGCCTCTCTTTGGGAATGCAGGGGAGGGAGAAAAAGAGACAGGACAGTCATCATCCTATTTTTCACAGATGATAACCCAGGTGGAGAAAGGCAAAGATGGTAGAAAGCCTGTTTTGATATCCTGACCTGCTGAAGTCAGGCACTGATCTCTCATGGGAGCCATGAGGAAAGTGAGAGCACATCCTGTGACAGAATGAGAGCTCTGCTGGAATCCTTTGCAGATAATGGGCTGGATGGAGCCCATGAGTGAGGCAGAGTAAGGAAGTGAACAAGTTGTGTGGAAGGATTGTTTGTTTAGTCATTTCCCAGGGGCAGGAATAAGGTCCCAGAGGCAGTGAAGGCACACGACAGGGTAGTGAAGAAATCAGCACATGCTCTTCACATGTTTTATGCTCTTTGTTCTGTTCTTTCACTGGGAAAAGGGTTATCTTTGACTGTTGGCTGAGTGGAGTTCACAGTCCCGTGGAGCCTGGCCTTGTGAAATTTAGGCAAAGCCTCCCCAGGGAGAGCTGGATCCCGGGAGCCAAGCACTGCTGAGCATCTGCAAGCCTGGCTGAAGGGTCTGTGTGCCAGGCAGGCAGTGCTGGGGAGCTGCAGCCCTGCCTTCCTGCCCTCCCTCAGCAACTCCACAGCTGGACCTTCACTGCTAACAGCAGAGCTTTGTCCTTGTTCCTCAGGGCTGACACTCTCCCATTGTTCCATTGGAAGTTGCCATTCATTTGTGTGTTATCAAAAGAAAGAAATATGAAGCATTCTGGGACTTTTCCCTCAGCAAAGAACTGCAGGTCCCTCTCTCTCTTTACAGGAGTGAAGCCTTGGCTCCCTGCTCTCTTTGCAGGAGTACATTTACCAGACAATTGTGCAAAAACCCTGGCCTTGCTTTTGAAGGTCAGAACATTAGAAATAGCCCTGTGGAGAATGGCTGTTTTACAGCTGAGTGAACCCATCGAGGCGAGTCAGGAGGGCAGTGAGAACAGGCTGGGTGGCACAGAGTTGCTGCCACACTGGGTGAGGGAAAGCAGCCTCCAGTACAGCATGTGATGAGCAGTGAGAGCATTCAGTGGGGTGTTTTCCTGTGTGCAGGTTGGAAATCCGTGGTCTCTGTGGGGCAGTGGCAGGGTGGGCACAGCTCTGGCTGGGCTCTTCCTGCTTCAGTTTTGGACAAGTTGCTCTGGGTGCTCCCTTCAAGAAGCAGCTGCTTTTAGAGCCTCTGTCTTAGTACTAGAGTAGGAATTTAGCCAGCTCTGAATCAGTTGCCTGACAGAATATTTACAGAATATTCTGAGCTGGAGGAGACCCACAAGGATCATCAAGTTCAACTCTTAAGGGAATGACGTCAAACCCACACCCTGATGTTATTAGCACCATGCTCCAACCAACTGAGCCAATCTCAGGGTCACCTTATCTCTCTTGACCTGATAATGCCCTGACAGGTTCCATGACTTGGCTGGGTAGATGAGACTGCTCTTCCTTTACAGTGTGTCCATACCCTGATGTCTCTCTGTGCTGAAGTTTCCCCTTTATGAAGTTTTTGTCATGTCTAGTTCCCCAGAGCCACAGGGATTTATGGGACAGGCACCTGCATCTCCTACAGCAAGATCTCCAGGAGGTGTCCACCACTCCCACTGGGATGAACCTCGACATTGCACAACCTCTGCAAATGGTAGAGGTGTCCAAACATGCTTGTCCTGCACAGTAACTCTTAAGTACTCTCTAAAACTGTAAACTCACATCTGGTCCTCATCTATGGGTAAAGGACTTAAAATTGGCACATATCATTTCCATGGAAAACCATGGAAATACCTTATTTCAGTAAAGCTTCTGCTTTGTGCTGAGAATCACAGGATGGTTTGGGTTGGAAGGGACCATAAAGATCATCCAGTTCCACCCCCTGCCACGGGCAGGGACATCTTCCACTGGGAAACTAATGCTTAGTGCAAATAAAATGCTTAACCCTTTGGAATTCCTTGCAAATGTTCTGGAGATGTGTGGCTTTACCCTGAGACTGATCAGGACAGAAAAACCAGTGTGGCTGCCCACTCCCCTCTACTGGGCTGTGCAGGGACTGCTGGAGGCAACGCTGCTCTTTGTGGTGGGAAAACCTCTGTAAAAGGTGAAATAAAGGTGGAGGAGGGCGAGGGGGAGGCGAAGCATTGAGTGTTTTCATGCCATGACTGCCTGAGCCCCACAAAGCTCTGTCTTCCTTCTTAAAATAGAGCCATTGTCACCAATTAAAAAAAAATTACTCGACCTTTTCTTATGTACCAAAATCATTTTGCAGAGCAATTGGGAGAAATCAGAGAAGCTGAACTTTTCCTGGAGCTGTGTTTGTTCTGCTGATGTTTTGAGGATGGGGTGGACACAGAGGGGAGCATCATTCTGAGTTGAAACAGGGGCTGGTAGTAGCACCACATCTGTTGGCTTTGGTAGTTTTACCTCAGATTTAACACAGCTCAGATGAGAACAGCATCTGGTCTAGGAACAGGGGGAATTTCCTTGGCCCTGGCTCAGAGGGCTGGATAAATCCTGGATAAATCACCCAAAGTAGCCATTGGAGCCTCTCTGGCAATTCAGTGTCAGTGACTTTGTTGTATGACAAGGTGTGTACAGGCTGTCAGCACAAATAAACCAATTCCCTGGGAATGGGACAGCACGGAATCTGTGTGTTCCAGGGGCTTGGGGAGTGTGGAAACACCACAGCCCAAGGCAATTTCTGTGCTGAGCTGACACAACCCAGGCACCTCACCAGGAAACGTTATGACATAGAAAAGCCTGGGGAGCTGAAAGAAGCCTCACCAGAACAAAGCCCATGTCCATATGGCATCATATTTCCTGGGAAAGCTTGTTTTTATGCTTTCTGACATGTCTACAGTTCTGGTGTTATGCCTCATTTGCACTGGGACGTTCTGGGAAATCTAGTCAATAATTCCTTCTGTCTGTTCCTGCAGGAGCAGTGGGACTGCTGGACTGAGCTGAGTTATGTCTGTGGTTGTGTTCCACGCTGAGAAGGTTTTATGTTGGCTGCGATTACACTCATCTCCTTCATCTTGGGCTCAGATGTATCATGACCAACCAAAAAGTAAAGTGAATTCCATCCATCTGGGTGAAGCATCTTTTCCTGTACAATTTCAGCCCTAGGCAGCATAGAGATTTGGAGTTGGTGCATGGACTGGCACAGGAATAAGCCCCAGGCAAATCCAAGTGGAAAGAAAATTTTCCGAGAGTGACTGTGGGATGAATCAAAGAGTTTTCTGCAGCATTAGTGAGGTGTTGCTGCACAGTCACAGCATGTAAGGGAGCACTCCCTGTCCTCATTGTGTCATTGAAATCCATGTGCTTCCACGGAAGGTTGAAGGTTGCAGAGGACCCAGTTTGTCTCTGGAAGGTCCCCATCACTAACCTCCATCAGGGTTTCATACAGGCCACAGTAAACCTCATCTGTTCACTCTTCAGAAGGACAGGGAACACCTTAAGGAAGGTCTACAAATTAAGGGTTCCCCAAAAGTGGTTGGGCTCTGGAACAGGCTCCCCAGGGCAGTGGGCACAGCACCAAGGCATTTGGACAACGCTCTCAGCACAGGGTGGGATTGTTGGGGTGTCTGGGCAGGGCTCAGCTGAAGCTCTCCATGACTTCACCAGTCTAGGATAGGTAGGCAAATATCTATCGAGACCTAGTATTAAATATTATTTGTTTCCATAAATCTGCCTTTCCTACATCTATCTGACTTTCAACACACAAGATAAGCTCAGGAGGATTGGAATTTTATTCTGTTGCTGCAGTCCAGCAGCAGGAACAACCAACCAACCAACCCAACCAATGCTGAAATTCTGGAAGAGTCCAGAGAAAGCTGTTTCTCCCGTGGCTGGCAAGAGCAAGCACTTAATCTTCTAATTTTCAATGCAAAGAACAGTAGAGAATGAAAACTCTGCAAGTTGATCAAGTACCCACCACAGTGGGTAAAACAAACTGCCAAGTGCCATAGAACAGCATCCCTGCAAAGGAATGCAGGAGTTGGACTCCGTGATCCTTGTGGGTCCCTTCCAACTGAGGATATTCTGCGATCCTGTGATTCTGTGAAAAGTCATCCTGTAGCCTCAGTTCCAGGCAGGACAGCCAACTTACAGACTGTGGAAAGAGCTGAAGAGGAGTTGTCTGCATCCCTCCTTTTTCTGGGGAATTCAGATCCCGCAGTCTCCCATCACCTGCTGAAGTGTGTCCCAGCACACACCAGCCCACTGGTGGAGGGACGGGAATTCCAGCAGTCAGAGGGGGTGTTCAGAGAGGGCTATCATGGCAGAGGTGCTCTAGGGAATGTTCATGGCCGGGCTTCGCGAACGAAGATTTGGGGAGGGCTCTACCCACGTTTGTTGCAAGCGCGTTGGTGGCTGAAAAGGCCAATACGAGATAGGCACGTCTGGTTGCAAAAGGCACAGCAGAAAGACTCCTTAGGTGGTGTGTTCTGCAAGACACAATTCTTTCTGCGTTGCCTTTTCTCCTCAAGAGTGATCCTGTGTGTGTTCTCAAAAGCATCAGCAGCGTTATAGATGCTGTGTCTCCAGGTCTCCCTGTTTGAGGCCAGAGTAGACCAGTTATGGTGGTCAATATGGCCAAGGCTGACATGTTGTTTCAGGGAGTTCTAGGGAATGTTATTCCCACAGCAAATGCCTCATCCTGTGTGGTTGGTGTGGATAATGAGGGACAGGAGCTGCCCAGCCCCGTGAGGAGCAGGGAACACGGGGGCAGCAGGAGTGCAGGGACCCCGGAGTTTTAGCACACTTTGTCCTCGGAGCTGGAGCCAGTCACTGCCTGAAGTTTTATATTTATGAACCTGTGCCGGGGGATTGCTTGAGAGGTCTTTAATTTCCTCTGGTTTGACTCTGAACATGCCTCTCCTGGGACAGCAGGAACATTTCCAGTGTTATTGGATGTCGCTTCTGTGCAAACGGAGCAGAGGAAAAATATTCCGACAATAACTGGAATATACAGGGGGTGGTGGGACTCTGCCTACTGATTTTTTCTCTTATTCTTTTCCCTCAGATGAGAGTTTCAAGGTCATCTGGCTCCAGAGACACAAACCCGGCAGGAACAAACTGTGCAGATGCTCCGGAGCGCGGCACAGGCACGCTGGCACCGTAAACAGCCCAGGCTCCAGTCCAGCTCTGCCAGCCCCGACATGCAGGGGGATCATAAAAAGCCACTTTATTACAGAAATATCAGGGTTTATCTTTTCTCTCTCTGCTGCATCATTAAACACAAGTTATCCTCATTTTTTTTGTGGAAAATCCTGGATTCAGCACAATCTCAACATTTTATTTGGAGGCTGGGGAAGGGTTTTATTGTGAGGCAATATCTGAGCACATAACAGAGGTCCCTGAATGAGTGGCTAGAGTAAAAACAACAAAAAAAAGGTTTTTTTCCTAATTCTGCTGATGATTTATTGTGGAAACAGAGACAAATCTTTCACTGTCGTTGTTGCAGTTTTTTATACACTCTCTCCGTGCCCTCCTAGATATGTCTCTTTTTGTCAGTTATTTGTGTGAACTAAATATCAACCAGCCAGGCAAAAGCTGGGAATATCTTCCTCCAGCAGTCTTAGACTTAAAATATTAATGCATTTTATGATGTACTTATTTTTCGTAACTGTCAGTTGTTGCTACCAAGACAGGGAATTCCTTATAAATATTGAATGCTGCTGCAAGGCCTGCAAATAAAATTCTAGAAATGGTTTTCTCAAGCTCCCCAGTGACTGAAAAGCTGCTGAAAATTTTACTAATTTTAGTAAATTATGTGGAATTCCAAGTTATGTAACTGTTTGTGGAGTTTTTGAATGAAGAGTGATAGTTTTTAAATTTAATGCAAATTATTCACTGGACACAGACACTTTGGGGAGGAATGGAATGATTGGTTTTGTTCTTAAAACCTCCCTTGAAGGTGTAAAATGCATCTCAGAAATTGGCTTGAAGGTCTGTTGAGTGCAAAGGAATAAAACTTACTAAAGAATAAAACTGAATTGCAGAGGAGATCCACTGCCCAGCCTAAGTGCTGGAAACGTGATGAGGCAAAAATTCCCCTGGTAGAGCATTTCCAGCCCTTGTAGGGGAAAAGAGTGTGCAGGGTCTGCTGTGTCATGTGTGGCCACTGTGCTCCTGTGCTGTGGCAGCAGGAATTCCCAGTTTGGATGGGTGGATCACCCTTCTCCCACCCAAAGGATCCCAGTGCAAGGTACAGTGGAGTTTCTTCCTAAAACTGAGCCATCTATATTGTGAACTTAAGATAAAGATTTTCACCTTCAGCCCTCCAGTTCCAACCCAGCCCAGCTCAGCCATGGCTGGAGTGTCACATTCCCAACCCAGCCCAGCTCAGCCATGGCTGGAGTGTCACATTCCCAGTGACATCAGCCAGGCCCAAAGGGATGAGGATTGGATCTCCCACACTAATTGTGCCAGAGAAGCCAAGGGTTAATTGCTGGGGTTATTTCCAGCTCATCCTGCTGATTCCCTCTCCAACAGGCCCCTCTGGCTCCAGAGCTTCTCTGGATGCACTGGGATGCAGGGAAAGGGCAGCTGGGGAGAGGCTGCTTTGTACAGGGCCCATTTGTGGCTGTAGAGAGGCTTTTGTGACCCAGGGCTGCTGCACACAGAGGATCAAACTGCAATAAAAAGGCTGCCCCAGAGTCAGTGGAGGGCACTTTTCTGCAGCCAGAGTAGAGCTGAGGAGAATCCCGAAGTGATCTGGGAGCAACGGGGTGTAAGACCTGCTACAACAGAGGCTGAGTTGCTTTCAGTTCCTAAGAGTGGATTGCAAATAGGATTGAAATGTACCAGTTAAATAAACCAGGTGTGCTGACATGCAGCACCTCAAACTGATCTTTAGGATCAATTGGTTTGCCCTGCAGATTGTGCTTTCTGCTAAGTGGCCACAGAATGTGGTGCCAGTAATGCCAAGGTTGTGAGTTCCATCCCTGTACAGGCCATTCATCGAGGAGCAGGACTCAAGGATCCTTGGGGGTCCCTCCCAACTCAGAATATTCAGAGTTTGTGAGCTGTTGTACACTCTTCCCATTTGAAAAAATATGCTGGAAGAGGCTGGTTTGTGTTACTCTGCCCTGTGATGTTCAGTGGATGGTTGGTTCCCAGAGGGAGACAGTCCAGGACTGGAAGGGAGCACAAAGGGCTTTGGTTGAGCTCCCACTGCTGCCTCACGCTCATGCAGAGACTTTGTGGAATCTTTTGGAATCAACTAAATACCCACATAGTTAGATTATAGTTAGATATAGATACTTGATAGTCAGATGGAAGGTTCCTCCTAGTTAAACGAAGGAGTTGCTGGGTCGACCTCTTGTCTCCTGGGAAAGCCACAAGCCTTTGTGGGAAAAGGTGAGATCCTTTTTCAACAAACGGGGTAATTAGTGGCTGATTTTAGACCGTACTTTCTGGTTATATCCTATATGCACCCATCCCATCCTGCTCCAAAGGGAAGGCTGCCTGTTTTTGAGAGGGAAATCAGTGAAATGAGATTCCCACCTGAAAGAACCAAAGCCTTTGCGTCTGTCAGAAACCCTTTTGAATTGTGACAGCCTAACAAGGAAATTGTCTCCATGAATTTGCCATCATTAGAGTGTGCTATGACTGGTAGATTTGGCTGTTTCTGAGCTCCCAGGCAGTGAACAGAGCTGGAAGCTGGCGTGGTGGTTCATTCCCAGAGGAGATGGCACACGTGTGCCACTTCACACACAGGGCCCCTGGTCTGTGTTTTCCTGCCCTGCAGCTCCCGTGGGCCTCAGTGGGAAGTTTAGTCCCTGAGTGCCCTTCAGCCTTAGGTTCTGCTGCTGCACCTGCAGCTTAATTAGTGTTAATTATAACAGCAGTTCGGTAAGAACTGGAGTAACCCACTCGCGGGCAATCCAGAAGTTAAAAGGTGGGAAGGATCGGGATGAGTGTGAGCTCGGGGAACCGGTGCCAGGCTCCAGCCCCGTGGAGCTGTGAGAGAGAGGAGCTGCCTCGTTCCCTGGGTGAGCATCAGCTCCTCATTATCACATCAAAGGCCGTGGCAGAGCTCACTCCTCCACACACCGAGCGGGGGAGTTTATTGCGGAAACTTCTCCTTCCCCTTGTCTGCCTCTGTGCCTACTCCCCAAGGTTCATTTGGATTCGGGGGGATGAATAAGCCCCAAAACACAAAAGGAAGACGAGACAGAGTGGGTGACTGTCACATCAGGGCTCCCAGAGCCTCAGCTGAAGGCTCAGGGGAGGGTGGAGGTGGAGGAGACAATCTTAGCTGTTTCCAGCACTGCCTCTTACAACTCTGTTTTCTTCTGGTGGGATGGTCGGTTAATGGTTGACAAACGGGAAGAGACATCTCTCATTCCAGAGATCAAATTGCACAACGAATTAAAACGCTCCCTGAAGGCACTGCTGCTCCCTCTGCTCTCAACACGAGCAGAGCCTGCAGTGACTGCAGAGCAGGTACCCCCGGCCCTGGGCTCTCAGGGGTCACTGTCCCTTTGGGGAATGAGTTATTTGGGTAATAATGAACCCTAACACTGCCCCTGCGGGTAATGAGTGTCAGGCCAGTCTCTGGTCATCAGGGAGGGGGTTCGTTATGTCCCATGAAATGCCAGGAAAATGGAGGCAATTCCCCATTTGGTTCATGGCAGCTCAAAAATTGGGCTGCCCTGTTTCATACTACAGGAGCCTGCAGAAATTCAGACTGTTCATTTTATAAAAGCTTTTGATATACATTGTGATATAAATCACTCTCTGAGCCAGATATAATTTGAAATTATACCAAAATAAGATTAGAATTTGTTCTACCCACATCTTGTTGTTCTGTTTGTGAATCCAGGAGCTGAGCACTCCACAGTTGCCATAATTCCCCCTGTAAATAGCCCTGTGTGTCCTTTGAGCAGAGCAGCACTGCTGTCAGGGCTTGTGAGCACCCCCAGGAACATTAAGATGTTGCACTGAAGTGAAATTTTTGTCTCCATGCTCCTGGAATCAGTTAATTCATCCCACTCTAACATAAAGGCCAATTTTAGCTGCCTTCTGATACTACCTGTCTCTGTATCAGTTAGAAGGGAAATGGTGTGGCTGTTTGGACTCAGCCCAGTGCATCCTAAATGGCACTGCCTGTGCTGGATCCCATCCTGAACAGAACAGCAATCCCTCTGCATTTCCACTTTTCCACAGGAGTCCAAAGGCACTCCAACTGTCCTGCCATTTGGTGTTAAGTCCACCCTCTGCAGGTAGCAGATACCTGTAGCTCTTTAACATATTTCAAACTTTTGAGGCCATTGACAACTTTTTCCCCAGCTCAGCAAGGGCACAGTGATGTCACTGACTGCCTGGAGGGTGGTTTCCAGCTGGAAAACTGTTTTTAGGTCTGGCTTGTCTTTAATCAGTACAATTTGGAAGATGTCAGTTGAAATAATACATGAAACTAATTTACAGTGTAGGAATGAGGAAGCAAAGTACCAAGCTGCAGAGACTAAGAGCCAGGGAGAAGGTGCTGCCTCCCAGGTGAGCAGATAAATGGCTCCTAAAAGGCCTCTAATGCTGATTGAAGTAGGTACCTCTCAAGTGCCCTGTTTTTTTGTGGCTTTGAGAGGTGTCTGGGGCACCAGCCCCTGTGCCAGGGAGGAACCACAGCACAAAACGCCCTCACAGTGTGTGCTGGGTGGGATCTGTGGGTCAGGGCAAAATCGCTGAGCTGGCACTTGGGCAGGGGTGTGGGCACAGCTCTGTGTAACCCCAGAAGGTGGAGAAGGGTCAGAATTATCCACCTGCTCGTGGACAAACGTCCTTAGGGGGGAGGTCTCGTTTCCCAGCTGAAGGAAACGTGCGGGAAGTTGGGGAAATGGAACTTTCTGTAGCCTCAGGGGTTGAGGGGGCTGTGAAAATGCAGCCCCTGCTTTAACCCCTCACGGCACCCCACTCGTGTGGTGTCTGCAGGGCTGGTTGGGAGGGCCGGTGCCAGCAGATGGCAGTGCCTGTCAGAGTTCCACCGCCAGGAAAACAGGGAATGTGCTCCAAAAAAGGTGTTATTGGCGCTGCATGAGGCACGGAGCCGTTCCCAGGCGGGAGCCGTGGGGCACACACTGCCCGCAGCAGTGGCCACACCGTGAGCCCGCTCTGCTCCCCTGGGCCCCTGGCCGTGGCTGTGGACTCGAGATGTGTTGGATAAGTGTGGGAGGGAGGTGGCAAGGAAGACTTCTCCTTGCCTTGACCATGACACACCAGCTCTGCAGCCTTTCAGAGACTGTTCCTCCAGGGTTGCTGGCTGGACAGCATGAAAGGTCCTTCTCCATTTCCTAAATTCATTCTAAATCTTATTAAATGAGATGAAATGAAGGAGGAAGCCGAGCTGAGGCCGTTCTGAAGGTGGCACTGTCCTTAGTGCTGCTGGAGCAGCATCTAGGGACCTGCTCTGAAAGCCAACACTGTGATTTTAGGGGGGACTGACTCTCACACTGAATGAATTACTGCTTAGAACTTTGTAAGGAAGTTTGAATGCTTGTTAAAATACCCAAACTGTTAATGTACTCCCCAAATTGCACTTTTATAACGTTATCATGGACACACTTCTAAAAGGTAAAACTAATACTGCTGCAAAGGCATCCCTGAGAGCTCTGAGCAGGCAGAAGATGTAACATAATTTCAGAGGATTTAATCAGCAGTTTATTACCAGGCCTTTTGCTTTCACTGCAAATGGTTTCACTGCTGATTTGAGTTCAGTCCTTGGAGCTGTTTGCAGCTAATGCTACAACAGGAACCAGGCTGGCTGGGCTCATCTCACTGCCCACACGGTGCTGGAGTGGGAAATACAAACCAACAAGTGGAAAAGCAAAATTACATCTGCAAACCCAATTTTTAATGGACTAAGTCCTTGGTCTGGCTCCAGATTCTTGTCCCAGCTGGCCAGATCCAACCTCTGTGGTTGGGCTCCATGAACTTGGACGTCATTTTCAACCTTAATGATTTTCTGATTCTGTGATTCCACATAAAGATCAGAGAAGAACTCTGATAAAAGGTGTGTGTTTATGGAGATGGGCTTCTTAACCCAGCCCCTAGGCAATATGATTATTCATAATATTCAAATCTCTGGTTATTTCCCTCTCTGTCTGTGCATTTCTCCAGTCTAGTTTCCATAATAAGGTGTTAATGTAGCCTAGAATTAACCTGATCAGAAACAGGTTTTATGATCTACAGGAAGCTCCACTAGTTCCATTTTTAACCTGTTCAAAAAAAAGGAATGCAAATAATAGGTTGCAAAACGTCCACACAGTAAAACAAAAATGCCATTCCACTGCTGATGTATTTCATTAGTGATAGTGTAATTTAAAAAAAAGTAAACTGAAAATCATTCAAAGCAGAACGTGGGAAAAATAGCTTTAATATTCCAGCTATACTGACACATTCCTGCAGTGCTTTGGTTTTGAGAAGTTCTCTTTTCTTGACCACATCAATCCGTGAAAGCATTTCCGATGGGCTGTAATGAATGTGGTCCCGGAGCAGAGAATTAGGGAGGACAGGAGGACAGGATCAGGGGAACAGGACAACAAAGCCTGGAGGCAACCTGCAGTCACCAGGCAGGTCTGGCTCATATCTGCTGCTGGCCTGACATTTGCTTTTCAGAAAAGAAAATATTTTGCTAAGCTGAGGAGACAGTGTGGTATTATCAACGATAAAAAAAAAAAAAAAAAAGGAGAAAAAAGAGAAAGATAAAAAAATACAGCAAAGCACTGAAGAACTTTGGGAGCATTCCCTGGATGAATCCCAGGAAAACACCACAACTCCGTCAGCAAACACCACGGCAGGAGCTTGATGGTTGACAGGCAAGGGGAGCGTGCCAGAGGATTCATACTGGCCCTCTTTGTCCCCACTTTTCCCAAATTCCATGGTCCAGCCTGGACGAGAGAATTCCCCCAGTGCCGATGACTATGGACACACGCGGTCTCTGAAATGTGCGGCTCCCTCCTGGTTTTGGGAACTGCTTTCTGTTTGTGTGCTTTTAAAAACACAAGAACACAGCCCCCACCCCCTCAAACCCGATATCCCCTCCAGTAAATCCGGGACAGGAGATCCCGGGAGGAGAAGGGAACTCGGCGCTCGGGGGAGTGCGAGGGGAGCGCAGCCCCCGCGGGTCGGACCCGGGGATGCCGGAGGTCTTTCCCAGCCCCAAAGCTCCTGTGATCCCGAGCTCCAGGGCTCGGATTCGCCTCTCCCCCTCCTCACCAGCCCTCCCCGCGCTCGGCAGCGCCCAAACCCCTCCCTCGCCCTCCCTCCCCACCTCCGCTCCTGCTCATTCACAACAGATAAGGCGCCGTCACACGCAGCCTCCCCTCCCTCCCCTCTGCCCCAGCCCTTAAAAAGCTTTATACGGCCAAGAATCCCTTGGAACGGGAGAGGCGGGAGCAGGGACAGGCAGGCAGAGGAGAGGCAAAAGTATCTCCGCGTCAGCGGAGGGTTTGGAGCAGTGCAGGGAAATCAGGGATACCCGGGGACAGGGGCGTGGGCATCCTCATCCTCAGTGCCACGTAAATGTTCTCTCCTGTCAGGGAAGGAGGCAGGAGGCAGCGCGGGGACCCGAGGACGAGCCCAGCTCGCCGGTGATGGCATGGACCGGCCGCTGCTCCAGCCGCGCTTCCCACGCCCCGCTCCCGCCCGGCTGCCCCCGAGGGCGCGACACTGATGCGGAGCCGCTCGTAGCGAGTAAGTCACCGCATTTCCTTTGTTATCCCAGCTCCCTCCTGCGCTCCGCTGGCTGCCAAGGACCAGGAGCACAGCAGGCAGGAGGTGAAATGTTGGGTCAGCCGAGCGCCAGACTCCCCAAACCCGCCGCGATGGGAGCTGGAGCTGTGCCGCTGTCCAACTCCCCAGAGCCAGGGAACTCTGTGGGAAACCAGGGATGGGATGTTGGTCTTGGGCAAAAGCACCGTCAGATCTCAGAAAGGGATTCTGCAGGAATACATGTTAAAAAATCCGACCTGCTCGGGTGAGAGGAGATCACTGGAATGCAAAGGGCACCGGGAGACTGATCAGTCAGCAGCCCTGAAATGCATGGAGTGACTCCATAATCCTTATCTGGAGTCAAAGATTAAATTCTTTCATAATTAGGATACTTGTCCATGAGCTGAGAGTTTAAAGAGCCCTGGAGCCCAGTCTTCAGCCGATGAAGGGGCACGTTCAGCCCTTGGAGGGGACAGGGAATGTATTGCACTGGGAATCCCTGGGGGGTTCATAGCTCTGGGAGGTAAAACATGACCGATTTTTTTATCCATGTCCTGTTGCATCCCTCACAAAGATACCTGGAGCCCTCCAGTTCGTGTCAGCACATGCTGGGTGGCAGCCCCATGCTCACTTTTGTACAGCTCCCTTGGCTTTGACTGGAGAGTTTCAGGAGCCAATGAAGAACTGGCAGAAAGTGGCCCTGTCCCAAAAACTTGCCATCTGATTTTGGGGATTCTGGCATCACGCAGCTCCTACCTCTTTTAGGTAGACCTTGGGTTTGTAGCAGAGCAGCTGAGAGGGAAACCAAACTGGCTTCTCTCACTTGTGCTCTGACCAGTCCAAACCACCAGCATCTCCTGTGGCAGGTGGGGAGAGTGTTTGTGCTGGGGGAATATTCTCCATCTCTGGAAATTTCCAGCCCAATTATTTGCCAAAAAAAGGCAAACAGAGTTTTGGGGTTATGTTCTGAGGCAAATCTCCAGACTCTTTATATAAGTCACCCACTTTCTGTTGAGTTTGAGGTCAGGAGAGGCCCTTGGACGTGGGGGGTGAGCACTGGCACTGCCCCAGCAGTTTGTGTGAGGTTGGTTTGTCTCTCTGTGACCCTTGTCTGCGGTGGGTTGAAGGCCTTGGGGCAAAAAGAGCCTGGGTTTGGTCAGTTCATCTGTCAACTCTTTGGATGCAAGGTACTGGGGAAGTGTGAAGTGGTACAAACAATTTTATTGTATTTTTTTAAGGCAGTTGCCAATTACAGAGTGATTCTCAGGTGCTGTAATGGTGAATTTCTAAACAATGGAGAACAGGGATGTTTGTGCTGTTGGGGCAGAATTTTCCTTTAAAATCGAGGTTCTACTTTCCCCAATATTCACAATGTTTGCTGTGTGCAAACAGCAGCAGAGACAGGAGTGTCTTATCAGGACAAAGGTGTCTCTTTTTCTTTGTTCAGTATTGGGTGAAAGACAACAGTCACATTTTCAGTGATGCCATAAGGTGCCCCTAAAAATAGAGACTGGGGTGAGAGGGCAGAGACAGAGAGGCTGCAAAGTGCCTCAGGCAGAGTCACCCCCTTGGAGGTGGAAGGATCAAATTGGTTTATTTTCAGGTTTTATTTGTTGGTAGAGAAAATATCTGTTCTAACTTAAGAAAAACACCTAGGAGCATAATATTGTGATTGCATCCTTTGCACAGGGACTTTTTAATGCAGTGAAGTATAAGATAACTAACTGAGAGTTACCTGGATTTTATCCTCCCATCCACCCTATGCAGTTGTGGCACAGCAAGTAGGAGATACCTTTTAACCTGTAGAAACTCCATTTTCTTCAGTCTTTGTGCTACAACAAGTTGTTAAAGCCTGTACACCGGGATCATTATGACAACTCAAAAGGCATTTTCTAATTTTCATCTCTTTTTTTCTGTAAAAAAACCCTACCCCAGCGCATCTTCTCATCAGTTTAGTTTCTCCGGTCTTTTCTGCAGAGGTCTGAAGTTATTATATTTGAGGCAACTGTGAGCTTGTGTTATCTGTGGGATTTTTTTATGCTTCAGTCCATAGGTGAGGGAAAAATCTATTTGAAATCTGTAGAGAGAACAGAAACTGTCTTTCTTGGCACTAGAAATAATCTTCCTAGTTATTCATGCTGATAGATCAGGCTGTGTAGGCTCTGCAGAGCAATCTTTAGACACACCTGAAGCAGGCAGGGACTGTGTTCACTGCTGCTGGAGTGGGGAAAGGAGAAAAGAGTTGTGCAGTGATTACAGGAGCTCATTTAGGATTTTGGAAATGCTAAATTTAATTCCCTGCCCTGCCACAGACTCCTAATATGAGTCTGGAAGAAGCATCTTTGTGACTGACTTCCCCATCTTGAAATATGGGATATAGAGCATTTCCTTATTCCACAGCTCTTGGTAAATACATAAATAGAATTTGAAAGCCTGTGGTACCTGTGTTGAATGCTGGGAAACACTTGGATACTCTGGGATTGGAAGGGTCCCACTGGTACCTCACAAATGACAATGACAGGGCTCAGGGATATTAGAGCTGGGACTATCCAGCATTGCTGGGGAGAAGGATGGATTGGGAGGTAATTAGCAGGTAAAATTAAAGTACAAATGCCCATGGACGTTTTCTTTGTGTCATATTAGCTCCCTGGCCAGAGGGAGTTTGTTTGGAAAGACAGAACACCTTCTGTTTGGGTGTTTCTGAACCAAATGGACTCTGGGCAGACAGGAGCCATCAGCAGCCCAGCTCTGGGACAAGCACAGAGTCCTCCTGCTCCATGAGGACCATCAGGCACCCAGTCTGTGGACTGGGGGGGTCTCCTCCAGCCCCAGAGGAACTCCTTTGTGTGATGAAAGCAGTGCTGAGACACCAAAAACCCAGAGGAAATGAGGGGCATTGTCCCCCCTCAGTGCTGGGTGAGGTTATGAACAGGAAATATTGGGCTGAGGAAGCTTTTGAACCCCATTTATTAGTGAAGTGTCCCAGGTCTCCCTTCCTGTGCAGTTTCTTTCAAGCTTTTGCCCTGGTTTTGAACAGCAAACTCGTTCTCAGCCCCCCCTCACCTGTGGATCTCCAGGCACTTCCCAAAGAGGCACCACCACAATCTCTATTAATGTGAAGTCAGAAAACCAAAAAATTACATGATTTACACAAAATTTACCTGCCTTTCTTCTTGCATGTGTCAAAAGGTGTTGGTGGTGTTGACTGTTCAGTCTCAGTCATACATAGGCAGGAAATGAAAGTAAGTAAAAGTAAATAAAAGGATAGAGGGAAAGGTGCCTTTCTCAGGGAAATCAAAGCCCCACCTAAGTCAGTACCTGTCTAACAGTCACTTATCCTCAGGGTGTCAAAGGCCATTTTTTCCTAAGATTTCTTCTTCTTCCTTCATCTTTCCACTACCACTCAATGTTCAGCAGCCAACTCTTTTATTCTCTTTGGGTGCTGCTGCTTTCATTTGCTTTATTCTTCTGCCAGCTTTCCCATATTATCAGTGTCTGCCAATTAAGAATTTCATTCTCTTACAGCAGTGTAACCCAAAGAAGAATTATGTGGCCCAGAGGAACCTGGGCACAGCAACCTTGTCTTTGTTTGATATGGTGTGGGCCAAAGGGCAGCAAAACCACCAGGTCAGATTTTCCAGTAATATCTGTTTAGTATTATTGATTGTTTGTTGAGTAGTACAGGGCTCATTGTCTGGAAAAAAAAAAAAAAAGATGACAGAGTTAAGTAAAATTCTGTTTTGGGAAGATGTGGGAGGTTTGCTAAAGAACAGTTGCTCAATTATTCTCATAATGAGAGAAAACACAGGCATCAGGTTTAAAAGAAACAAAAGAAGTCTGTTTTTACACAAATTTGATGACAAATTCATGTCTTTAAACTCGTCCTGACTCCAGTTTAGTCCTCTCCGGCAGCAAATCCTATCTCCAGTTAAATTGGTGTTCACTTCAGCGAGATCAGAGATGGTTAAAGGGAAAAAAAGTCACCTGGTCAGCAGGGAAAAAAGTTTCTTGCAGACTTTTCATGTTTTACCTTCTGTGATGTCTTCAGCAAATTGCTGGAGCTGTCAGGAGGGACCTCAGCTCTGCCAGGCAGGGCTTGGAGCAGCTCTGCCAGAGGTTCTCCCCTAAGCCCAGCCTGACTCTCCTCAGCAGATCTGAGAGCCCTAAATGTCACCGCCGGCCCCGCTCTGTCATCTGGGCAGCGGCTCAACAACAACCAGGCTGATAAAGAGCCTCTCTGCCAGGGTAATAATGCACTGACTCACAGCTCCTTGGGCAGCAGCCTGTCCTCAAGGAAGGCAGCTTTGTAAAAAGTGACATTTTTATTATCCTGGCCTCGTTTAACCAAAGATGGGCAATGCCAGAGGAACAGGACGGGGGGTGTGACTGGAAGAGACAGTTTGGCCTCCCGGATCTCTGTGCTGGAGGGGCAGGGATTTACAGACTGCAGGCTGAGCCTTTGGGAGATGCTGGCACATATTTCCTGTTTGTGGGAAAGATGCTTATGCTTGGCAGCAGTGGTAGTTTATTACACGGGGAAGGAGTTAACCAAGTCCTTACAGTGCTCCTTTTTGAGCATCTTGTCCTGTGTGCTAAAGTTTCCAGGGCAGTTAAAATAATAATAAGGGAGTGACAGCAAATTTCCTTGTGCCTGGGATCTCACAGACTGTTCATGCCCATATCACAAATTTTACCATTGGGGAATTAAGGTAGAGGGGAAAGCAGTGATTTGCTCAGAATTAGAGAGAAAATACTTTTGGAGAAAATCATTTGAAGCAGAGAGCTGGCTGGTGTGCAGCCACCCAAAGCTGTGCTCAAACTGCTGACCAAGATCATTCTTTTTAAAGAATCTAAAACAAAAATTCAGCTGCTCAATTATTTCCAGTAACCACATACTGAGGTTACACTTCTCGTACGATGGGAGAGTTTAAGATTCAACATCAGCAGGAATTGTGTTGCCACTGAAGCCGCCAGCGAAGTTCTTACCCAGCAGGAATGTTCCTGCTTTAATGGATCACTTGTAAGGTGTTCCTGAAGGTTTCCAGAAAGATTTCAGTTGCCCTGTTGCTGGAGATCAGTAGCACTACAAAAGGGATGTTGCCAGTCCTTGGACTGTTTAGTCAAAGCAGGTTTCTCTGTACGTTCATTAAGGGGCAGTTCCTCTTGCCTACTCCACCAGAGTGATATTTCCAGGGATTTAGGCTTTTAGACTGTTTTTATTCTGTTCTTTTTAATATGTTTTCAGATCCTTTTGGTCTCTTTGGTATGAACCTAGAAGATGAAACCTTACACTAGATTAATGTCTTGAAACTGCTTTTTCTGGCTTAGTGTCAGTGAAACTCAGCTTCAAACATAACTTTTATAATAAAATTATCTTTAAACAGTCCTTTTAAAATTGAAAACATGCTACACTTGCCTGGTTTTACATTTAGATTGATTAAAAGCTTTTTATCCAAAAGGAGTAATTTTAGATTAATCAATCAATGCAAACATATATCAAGAGGGATCTTCACAAGAGGAAAGCAAAGAGGTTCTTCACTACCTGATTCCCTCTCAGGCAGAGGATGGGAGGCTTCTTTTCCTATTAAAGAGGGGGTAAAAAAGTGTGTGATTGTTCTGCCATGTGAAGTGAGAGTCAATGTCATTATTGATACTAATTATTTGGCAGATAGTTATTATTTGACAGATAGTTACTGTTTGACAGCCTCTGGCAGGCACTTTACACGTGTGTGGGGACAAACACCACCGTGCAGAGGGGTTGGGGATTCCCATTGCAACAGGCAGTGAAAAAAGATGTGTCTAAATCCCCCATGAGCCAGCTCTCGGGAGTCTTGCCTCTAGGAGGGATGGAAACAGAGGTGGGGGTGAATACTCTGTCCAAATCCTCGGTGTTGCTGCTGGAGAAAGGGACACCCAACACTGGGGTTATCTGGGATTACTGCAGTGGGGTGGCAAAGCTGATCCCTGCTAACTGATCATCCCAGCACTATTGATCCCCTATTATTTCCCCCTTCCTGTGGCTGCACTGGCTCAGCCCTGGCCCAAAACCTTCTGAGCAGGCAAATGTGCCAGCGTGCAGCAGCTCTGGGGCTGGGCTGGGACAGATGGTTGGGCTCCTGCGAGCAGGGCCAGCGGGGATGGTTCCAGCAACCGGCTGCTTCCTTGGAGTCACGATTGATGGTGACTTATCCAAGGGCTCAGAGTAACTCCTTGCTGTTAACCAGACTTGGCTGCAGCAGAATGGAAGTGGAAATTTGTTGCCTCATTTATTCATCCTGCCTCTGCTTCCTTCCCGCCCACCCTTCGTGCTTTTTAATACCGAAAAGATGAAGCTGCTTTGCTCGGTCTTAAAATTGTCTTTCCCAAGATACTCTTAATTGTAGCTCTACACCTTTTCTCATTCACAGGAGCATAAGAAGATTAAAGATAGAGGGAACAGTAATAGATTTAGTTAGGTTTTAATAGGATTTGCAGAGGACAATGCAGAGAATGAATGCCATAGAAAATATTGCTGCTCTATCTTTGATATCCCTAAGGCTGCTTAGGGAGTCTTTGATGGAGATTTTGTCTGTGCCCTGCATCCAGAGTCAAGATTCTCATTTTTTAAAGGAGTATCTAATCATCTTAGTAAACAGGATGTTACATTATAACCTGCAAAAATCATTGCAGCCATCATTTTGTGTTATTTATTTGTGTCTCTGCATGTGGGCAGTGGGATTTTAATAAGTGCCTGGTGATTCTAATGTCAGGGGTGAGTTCTGAGATCCCACTAACAGCAGGCCTGGATCCATCACACCTGCCCATGTGGAATTCCAGATGCTCCATTCAAGGTCTGGTTCACATCTGAAGGCTTACAGAATAAACTTCAGAAATCTGAATTATCCCTGGAGACTCCTCTCTCTGCTGACTCTGAGGGAAACCTTCATGCATAATTTAGCCTTGTGGTGAGGTTTAGGTAGGCAGTGGTGCTCAGCATTTTCTGTTCATTCCTAAGGTTTCTCTTGATATGCACCCAAAACCTGAGGCATCAAAAAACTCCAGTCCCTCTTGAACAGACGTGTTGATGTATCTTGACTTTGTTCCTAGTTCTGATCTCAAGCAAATTTGGTGTTCAAAAAAAATCTAAGGACAAAAAAATACCTCCCAAAAATGTTACAAGGTTTAACTATTTCCTGACTCCCAACCTTACCCATCACCAAATTCTCTGAGGTTCCAGGACTGACTGGCAGCTCATTGATGTTTGAAGAGCCTGTGGATAATAAATCACTATTTAACTTCACAGCATTGTATTGATTTAGATTTAGATTTATTATATTTCACAGAATATCACAGAATATCACACAATTTTCTGAGTTGGATCCACAAGGATCATGAAGTTCAGCTCTTAAGTGAATGACACACCCAGGGGATTGAACCCTTGACCTTGGTGTTATTACTACCAAGTTTTAACCCACAGAGCTCATCTCAGGGTCATTATTTATATATTTATATCCTTATATATATTTATTATATCTGCATATTTGTTATATTATTTATATCATTATTTATATATTTATATATTTGTCATATTATTTATATATCATTGTTTATATTTTATATATTCATTATATTTATATATATGTTGTATTATTTATATAATTATTTGTATATAATTATATATAATTAATTACATATAATAAAATTATATATATTATCTATAGATATTATAGATATTATAGATATATTAACTATATATTATTTATAATCCATATTATAGATAATTATTTTATATCATATAATTATTTGTGTATTTATTATATTTATATATTTGCTGTATTATTTATTTACATTTATTATATTTAACTTAGCAGCATTATATTTAACTAGTGGCTGTTGGGGGAGAAGAGCTGAACCCTCTCAAAGTGTTTACCAGAACAAGGTCTAATGGTTCAGACAGTGACACAGAAGGGGGTTTGTCTCAGCAATTTTCCTTCCATCTTAGACCGCATTTCTTTGTCCTGCAGCCCAGCCATGGCTGGAGATTCCAGGATCTTCATGAACCAGGACATGGACATCGGGGTGACCTCCAGGGAGCCCAAGAAGATTCCCAAGCAGGCCCGGGACGATGTCCCCATCGCCACCGACCGGACGCGCCTCATCTCGGCCGAGGGGAAGAAGCCCCGGCAGCGGTACATGGAGAAGAGCGGCAAGTGCAACGTCCACCACGGCAACGTGCAGGAGACCTACCGCTACCTCAGCGACCTCTTCACCACCCTCGTGGACCTCAAGTGGCGTTTCAACCTCCTGGTCTTCACCATGGTCTACACCATCACCTGGTTGTTCTTTGGGTTCATATGGTGGCTCATCGCCTACATCCGGGGAGACCTGGACCACCTGGAAGATGAGAACTGGATCCCCTGCGTGGAAAACCTCAGCGGGTTTGTGTCCGCGTTTCTGTTCTCCATCGAGACGGAGACGACGATCGGTTACGGCTACAGGGTGATCACGGAGAAGTGCCCCGAGGGCATCGTGCTGCTCCTCATCCAGGCCATCCTGGGCTCCATCGTCAACGCCTTCATGGTGGGCTGCATGTTCGTCAAGATCAGCCAACCAAAGAAAAGGGCTGAAACCCTCATGTTTTCCAACAACGCCGTGATCTCCATGAGGGACGAGAAGCTCTGTCTCATGTTCCGGGTTGGAGACCTCCGCAATTCCCACATTGTTGAGGCTTCCATTAGAGCCAAACTGATTAAGTCCAAACAGACCAAAGAAGGAGAGTTTATTCCCCTGAACCAAACGGACATCAACGTGGGATTTGACACTGGAGATGACAGGTTGTTCCTGGTGTCACCTCTGATCATCTCACACGAAATCAATGAGAAAAGCCCCTTCTGGGAGATGTCTCGTACCCAGCTGGAGAAGGAGGAGTTTGAAATTGTGGTCATCCTGGAAGGAATGGTGGAAGCAACAGGTAAGGATCTGTCAAGAATCAGTCACAGTTTTGAGGGGGGAAGGGGTAAAACGAGGTGCAGTTTGGCAGAAAGATTTTACTGCCAGTGTCACCTGGACTGAGAACAGGGTCCTTTGTCCTTCTCAGGTGGGATGTTGTGCTCTGAGATAACCAGCACTGAAAGATGGGTCCTCCAGCTCCTGTTGCAGTGTTTCACACTCCTTTTGTAAGTCTGGGATTCAGGCAAAGGAATCAGTTGTGGAGCTGCTCATAATCACTTAGAATTGATCCATGGGAAAAAGGAATGGATTAAAGGAATTCCTGAGGTCTCTCGTGGTCCTGTTTCCTGTGATCAAAATTCATGGCACAAATCTTTTCCCATTTCTCCTCTGTATTAATAATTGGTTGTAACTGTGCTATTTTAGGTATTGCTGTGGTGTTGCTTTTTAATGGAGGCTGTGAAGTGTCCAAGTCTTACTGTGTCCCATAAACCAGCACGTGCTGGAGCTGAATGACTTGCACGTGGTGCAGGACACATATTTGCAAAAGGAGTTCAAAGAGGAAAAATACAGAAACTGCTGTTGTGCCTCTTGCAGCCCAGCAGCTGTTTAACAGCTTAACCAGAGCTGTGTAATGGGCAGATCAGGAGATCTCCTCAGCCCATTCCCAGTTTCCTCCTAGGGGGGTGCTTGTGGCAGGTGATGAAAGAAGGCTGTGTCCATGTACAATAAATCTGGAAAAGCGCTGGGCCTCAGCTTTCCAGAGTGTGGAAAGGTGGGTGAGTGCATGGATGGCCACAGAGGCCTCCAGGCTCCTTCCCACAGGGACCTCCCAAGCTCTGGATTGGGAGGAGGGTGGCTCTAAAAGTCCTGGCACCATGAGGTCATTTCACCTCTTTCAGCCCATTCCTTTGTTCCAGGGGTGAGGAGGAGCTGGCAGCTCTTCCTGCTGCTCTTCCAGCATGGGGAGGGTATTTAAACACCCTGAGATCCTTCAGGGAGGACTTCCAAGCCCAGGGTGCCTCAGTGGAATCAGGGGCTGGAAGGGGAATGTCAGGCAGCTCTGAGGAGGGAAGTGTTGTCTAAAGATGGGGAAATGTAGAATCAACAATCAGTCCCAGTTTTGAGGAGGAAAGAGGTAAAATGAGGGCAGTTTGGCAGTGAGATTTTACTGTCCATGTCACCTGGACTGAGAACCTCTTGGGACAACATCCTGTGACTGAGTCAGGTGGGAAGTTGTGGTCTGAGGTAACCAGCAGTGGCAGATGGGTCCTTTAGCTCCTGGGGCAGTGTTTCAAACTCCTTGTACAAATCTGGGATTCAGGCAAAGGAGTTGGTCATGGAGCTGCCCATAATCACTTAGAACTGATCCAAGGGGAAAAAAGGAAGCTGCAAAAAGCTTTTATAAGCTGTTTTTCCCCTTGGTGCTTGAGTATTTTAGTTTTGAGGTGGCCCTGTGAGCCCAAGGTGGTGCTTGGAATTTTTTTTCCATCTCGATGAGGTTCTCTCTGAATCACTAGCAAGGGTTTTCAGCTTGGTACGAATACTTGGAGGTATCAGTACCTTGTCTCACAAATTCTGGCCCTTGCTTACTATGAATATTATTCTCTTCTTGAGATTTGTCCTTGTTAGGGTCCTAACAGCCTGTGGAAGGGGAGTCTCAAATTCCTGCATCCCAGACTTTTGCTTTTAAAGACAGAGAGAGCTAATTCAGTGTCCCAGTATCTGGCTTTAGTCAGGAGGTAATTAGGACTTTTCCAGAGAGAGCTGTTGGGAGATGATACAGAGGTTACCCTGCACCAGGGCTGGAGTTTGCTCTGCAGAAATGGAATTTATCTGGCACTGCCAGGCAAATGTTCTCCCCCAGCAGAGCACTGGCAAAAGAAGGGGTGGGTGGAAAAGACTGTCAAAGGCAAAGATTTGTAATGGCAGCTTATCTGGGAGCCTGAACATTTACTAGAGACCAGAACCTCCTAATCTGAGCATGGAATGTTGCTGGTTTGTCCAAAGCCTCTTTCCTCGTCACACAGTGACACCATCAATTCTGTTTGAAGCCCTTTGCTGTCAGTGAAGCTCAGCCTGTGTGAGAGGAAGTCATTATCAATAACAACCTCGGAGTTAAAAGCATGGCATAGGAATAACATTGCCTTACAAATGGGCTCCTGTCCCAGAGGGATTGCACATATCTGTGCAAATGAGTTATGCTGGACTCAGTCAGGCTGGGAAAGGAAAAACTGGAGCTGGAAGAGGCAGTTTGCACTGAACCCAGAGCTGGATGGACCTCAGGTGATCCCGTGAGCCAGTTCTAGGCTGGGACGGGCTCTGAGGGACATATGGCAGCCGGGCAGGGGGGTTTGTCACAAGGAGAGTCTCTTGCAGAGACTGTTTGTGCCTTCCTGCTTCATCCTCACACTTGGGAATACTGATAAAGCACTTTGGGGGATATTAATCCCAACCTTTATACCATAAAATCTGCTCCAGTAAAATTCTTTAGGTTCTTCCCTTCCCATGTCACTGTGCCAGCCCCATCTGCTCCCAGGGATGGTGTCATGTACTCACAGCAGGACTGCTGTTAAATCATGACACTCTTACAGCCTGGACTGGGTCAGGGCAGTATAAAAATACAGCAGATTATTTGTTTCCTCAGTAACCCCTATGAAAAATCAGGATCCACCACCACAGGGTTCCCTGGTCAGGATATCCAGCTCCATTCATGGGGCACGAGGGGCTGTGAGTCCTGTGTGCTCAGCTCTGCACTTGTGGGCAGGAATAAAATGAATGGAAACTCAGTCCATGTGTGCAGACAACAGCAAATCCCACCATAAATGCAGTCAGTGCTGGGGGCAAACACAGCTGTATTTTTTATAAGGTATTTTGGAAGCAGGTCAAAATGGTGATTGGCAACATATAAATGACAAGAAATTTAAGTGTGATGTCTTGACTAAAAGTGTGAATACTTTTCACTGATAATTAGGGACAGCAATTTTATAACTATTTTCAGTAGATTTAACCAGCCACACACATAATACAAATGAAATGTATCATCTCTTCTCAAACGAGTACCTCTATTTACTGACATTTAAGTTTAATTCTGATCCAGTGGAAAGCAAAGACAGTAAATAGTTTCAAATGAAAAGTGTAGAGTAAATTCTGAGGAGTTCACACCCTTCAAGTAATTGGTCTTTTTGTTTGTTTGTTTTTTACAAAACAAAACACTGTGGTTTAAAACAATGTTTTTGTTTTCAAGTTGAGTTGAATTTTCAAAAGCCTGAATAACAACACACTGAAGAACAGCAGCACAGCAGCCAGGCTAAAATGTGATGTTGTTATTTTGCTGGAAAACACAATAAACATTGTGTTAATGTAGTGAGAGCTCTCCAGAGACTCGGGGCTGCTCCCACAGAACCAGCTGTGGCACAAAGCCCATGGATGTGGGTCTTTCCCATCAATATTTGAGTCTGGGTGAGGCACTGGGAGTCCCCAGGAGGATATAAAAGGCCAAAGGGGGGCGTAGATTCTGGGCAGATCTTTTGGGATCATTGCCCAGTGAAAGGGGCACTGTAAAGATCAGTATAGATGAAAAGTGTTCTGATCCCAGTGCTGCTCCTGTGCAGCAGCAACACTCCCAGAGAATCCTTAATGGGCTGGGCCGGGCCGGGGATGACTCCAGGGAATTCATTCCCTTTGGCCTGAGCAGAAAGGGACACCTGGCCAGCTCAGCTGCCCCAAATCTGCCCTGCAATAAAAAGGAGTGAATGGACTCCTGCTGCCACTGCCTGCAGACAAAATCTTGGAGCCATCCCGTGGAAGGAGCAGCTCCAGGTGCTGTCAGCCAGAGCTCTGCCCTTCCCTCCTGATCCCAAATGGGACAGGGGGTGCAAAGCAAAGCTGCTGGGACAGGCAAGAGCAGGAGGGATTCAGACCCCCCTCCCCGTGATGCAGAGTCAGCTGGGTTGTGATGGGGAGTTTGGCTCGTCCAATTAGGGACCCCATGGTTTTAATTATTATTTTTTTCTACAAGCCATCACACCATGTGATGACACGCTCTGCAGATCCTACAAGACCTTCCCTTCCCTTCCCTTCCCTTCCCTTCCCTTCCCTTCCCTTCCCTTCCCTTCCCTTCCCTTCCCTTCCCTTCCCTTCCCTTCCCTTCCCTTCCCTTCCCTTCCCTTCCCTTCCCTTCCCTTCCCTTCCCTTCCCTTCCCTTCCCTTCCCTTCCCTTCCCTTCCCTTCCCTTCCCTTCCCTTCCCTTCCCTTCCCTTCCCTTCCCTTCCCTTCCCAAACCTTCCCTTCCCTTCCCTTCCCTTCCCTTCCCAAACCTTCCCTTCCCAAACCTTCCCTTCCCAAACCTTCCCTTCCCAAACCTTCCCAAACCTTCCCAAACCTTCCCAAACCTTCCCAAACCTTCTCAAACTTTCCCTTCCCTTCCTTTCCCTTCCCAAACCTTCCCTTCCCAAACCTTCCCAAATCTTCCCATTACCTCTTTTTCCCACCACAATGAAATAAGCCACAAGAGACACTCCAAGTGTCTGATTAGTCCAGTCACTAAATAAAGTCTTAATAAACTCTTATGTAAGGAGAGGTATTTATTTTTCTGGCTTAGATCTGTGTGATAAAAGGTGATTTAATGATTAGCAGTAATTAACCCCTCCTGTCCCTGGGAGACTCTGGGCAAACAGCAGGTTTTTCACACCTCAATTTATCCACCTTTACAGAGGACAGAATACAATTTCCTGGCTGTAAATACAGGGCCAAATGGAGAAGTCACAACAGAAGATATGCTGATATTAATCATGATTTTCATGGGAGAACAAAGGAAGGGTGAAATTACTAAATGGAGTTTTTGTGCATTCATCATCTGGTTTAGGTTGTCTTGGATTGTTTTGCATTTTGCATATAAATAAGTTTTCTGCAAGAAGGACCTTGCAGAACTGCTACAGAAACTGCCTAAAAAATTACAGGGAAAAGGGAGATGCCTCAAGTCATTCCTTCCATGAGCTGGATTGTCCTCCAGGGGCAGAGGTTTGCAGCCTGGTATCTCAGGAGCCTCTGCAGTCACTATAAACACCTTGTGAGGGGCCTAAAATCCCCTGGAGTGAGCTGGGGCTCCAGCTGTGCCTGGCACAGACACAGCACTTCAATCCAAGGTCTTTGCATCATAAGGTCCTTTTATTTTATTTTTTCCCAGTGCCTGGGAGCTTTGCATGCCTGGAGAGCATTCAGACAAATTAAAATCCTATTACTCTCCTCTGGCATAAAAATCAAAGTGAACCAAGCCCAGCCATGTCCTCTAAAGGAGACAAGCGCAAATAATTGGAGGACCATGCTCCTACCTTCTAATATTCCTTTTCAAGTTGGAGGAATATTGACTTTTTGGAGGTTACAGTGTTCCTTGGTCTAATTAACGCAGAGGGGCTAATAAATTTTGCAACTTACCATATGCTAATGCAAATTGTAGGACATGTATTGCTTAATTACAGCCATAGAACTTAAAATTTGTACGACTTGTCCTATGACTTCCATCACTGTGACTGCACCTCTGAGAACACCAGCTCCCTGTGCTCCTGGGGCAGAACAGCTCCAGAGCAGCCAGTGCAAGGGGAAAAGTCACCCTGGATACAAGAGGGTGTTGAGCCAAGGGCAGAGCAGTGGGATCACTCCCAGCAATATCCGTGTCTGAAGTGCAGAGAGAGCAAAGCTGGCCAGCACACAGTCAGCACCCACATGACATTTTAGCAGCAGATAATCACTGAGCTCCCTGGCATTTAAATGAGCAGAGTTAATTTTAGGCTGATGAAAAATGTTGTCTTGACAGCCCCAGGGGTTGGGATGTCTCTGCCCACTGAGAGAGTTCAGGCTGTGGAGCAGAACTGAAGATTCAACTCTGCCCTCGGTGGGATCCAAATGAACTGTGGTGGCTTCTTGGGTTGGAAGAGTGTCCAAGGCCAGGTTGGACGAGGCTTGGAGTGACCTGGGCTAGTGGAAGGTGTCCCTGCCCATGGCAGGGGATAGAATGAGCTGAACTTCAATGTCCTTTCCAGCCCAAACCACTCTGTGATTCTCTGTTCTTTCGGCCTGAAGTTTACTCCAGTGCAACACCCAAGTGCCCAAACACCACTTCTCTATAACTGTACCTGTACCACCCAAACCCAAAATGGGGAGTTAGATCTACTCTAGGGAAAGGCATAACAGCCTTTAGGGCCATAAATCCCCTGGCTAAGGGCACTCCTGGGTTCCATCCCTGTATGGGCTGAAGAGTTGGACTCGATGATCCTTGTGGGTCCCTTCCAGCTTAGAATGTCCTGGGAAATATCCTGTAAAATATCCTGTGGTGCCCTTGTGCTCTCCCATGAGACCTCCAGTGAGGGTCCTGGCTGGGATGGGGTGTTTACACTCTGAGCACCCCCATTCCCACACTCAGCCCCCCAGGATCCCAGTTTTGTCAGCAGCATCCACATCCCTGGGCTTTGGGAACACCAGAGCTGCCTGATCCAGCTGATTTTGATGACAGCAAAGGGCCTCATTATGTGCCAGAGTTCCCTGACATGATTTCACACACCAGTGTTTCCTCAGCAACTCTCTGTTCTCAGCTGTAATGAAACACCTGCTTTCATACACTGCCCAATATATTTTGTATCTTTGCATCTGCTGGGAAGCAGAAAGAAGCTATTTAGGAAGGATCTCTGGCTGCCTGAAACGGGAACATGCCCAGCTCTGTTATTGATCTGTGACTTCAGCCCACAGACAAAAAATCCCCTTCTTCTGCTATAATGAAATTATCATTAAAACTCTATGAAATGTTTATTGCAGAACCTGAAACCAGGAGACAGTCCCCTGGTCTCCAGCTAAAAAGCCTGGAACTGGTTTTCAGCTTTATTGAAAACTTGATGCATCTGCTTATAACTTTGTACGAAACTTTTTTCTGGTTTCAATTAAAATTGAGTTTTGTTTGTAACCCAAAGCTGAGCTGCTGAATTAAGAGATGACAAAGCTGCGACCAGAACTTGACAGTTGAAGATTTCACAAATCATTTCCATTTTCCAAAATTGACGGATTGTACACATTTTTTAAAACCAGATTGTTTAGGAGAAAATGAAACTTCTAATGGTCTTGCAATCCAGAAAACATGATACTCCTGAAAAATATAAATCTTTGTGACTTTAAATTTAAGTAAGTTTTAAAGAACATCTACTTAGATTGACAAAGTGAAAATGAGGATATAGGGCCATGGAGATGCTCCAAGAGCTGGAGCCCCTCTGCTCTGGAGCCAGGCTGGGAGAGCTGGGAATGTCCAGCCTCGAGGAGAGGTGGCTCCAAGAAGACCAGAGAGCCCCTTCCAGGGCCTAAAGGGGCTCCAGGAGAGCTGGAAAGGGATTTGGGACAAGGGATGGAGGGACAAGACACAGGGAATGGCTTCCCACTGCCAGAGGGCAGGGATAGATGAGATATTGGGAAGGAATCGTTGGCTGTGAGGATTGTGGGGCCCTGGCACAGGTTGCCCAGAGAAGCTGTGGCTGCCCCATCCCTGGAAGTGTCCAAGGCCAGGTTGGACGGGGCTTGGAGCAACCTGGGCTAGTGGGAGGTGTCCCTGCCCATGGCAGGGGGTGGCACTGGGTGAGCTTTAATGTCCCTCCCAACCCAAAACCCCTCTGGGATTCTGTTTTCTTTTGGCATGAAGGTTATTTAAATGAAACACCCAAGTTACCAAATGCCTCTTCTCTATAACTCTGTGTGTTATGGAGGTAGTTAAATCCGCTTTAAGAAAGGATTAACAGCCTTTACCAGGGACATAAATCCTGTGATTAACTTTGCAAAAAATCTGGGGAGTTTGCAATCTCTCGATTTCTCGTGCTCCCCAAGGTGTCAGTTCCTCAGGGTTGCACTGCAGAGATGTAGACCAGCAGTGTCAAAGTTTTTGTGGTACCCAGGTGTAGTCCTGTCTGCAGCCAGGAGCTGGACTCCACGATCCTTGTGGGTCTCTTCCAGTTCAGGATGGTCTGTGATTCTGCTTTCTATGAAAAGCGACTCCTTACGCCCCAGACACTCCATGGACTCGGATAAACGAGGCTTCTGAAATTAAACAGGTGATTTTTGCAGAGATACACAGCTGGGTATGAGAGATCTCAGTTGGGGGAATTGCTGTGCCCCTCTGGAAGCTGGAACTGGGATGTTCCGAGCACGGAGGGCATGGTGCACGTCGTGTGCCAGTGCCAAGTGGCTGCAGCCATGTGTTCTTAATAAAAATAAGGTTTATTGTTTCCACACTTCTTCTGTCATCTTTTTGCAGTTACAGAGACAATAATTAGCTGGGGACATTACAGATGCATTAATTAACCAGGCTGGAGAGCACAGGGCAGCCTGCAAAGCAGGCACTTTTTGGAATTTGAAGCAGAGACAATGCTGTTGTTTACTGGGGAATGTAGGAGTTGCCAAGCACTGTGTCCCCACGCAATTAAAACACCACTGCACATGTGCTAAAAAGGAATATTTGAATGGGATTATGGAGCAATTACAAGTTGTCTTATTGTGCTAGCTCAGTGTACCCCTGGGGTTACAGAAAGCAGCTACTGCAGGAAGCTGGCAGTGTGCAGGATTTGGTCGCTGAAAGCTTTCTATTGTTCCTGCTTTAATTGGATACTTACAGCAGGAGAACTGGGATCGTGTCCCTGGAGCTCAGGTTCACTGTCAGGTACCCCCCCAGGGAAGGAGCTATTTCAGACTGGGATTATAAGGCAGGAGTTTCCTTAGAGTGCCTCAGGCCTCCACATTCACAGGGACACCCCACCTTGGTCTTGGGGATTTCTCCAGGACGCTTTGATGTAGCACTTGGAAGGCTGTGATAAGAATGAGCTGGTTCATTCACAGAACTGATCCTGGAGCCTCTGTGGTCTCCTCTCCTGCTTTGCTGGGTTTGGAGAAGACACCTGGAGGTGTTTGGGATTTCTGATGCAAACCCAGCTCTGTCTGAAGGAAAAAGGGCTGGTTTGTTTTAACCATCTCCTCACTGCACATACATGTGCTGCTGGTTTCCAACCTTCTGGCCTCCCAGCACAAGGCAGCATCAGGAAATGGGATTATCCCTGCAGCCCTGCATCACTGCCCATGCAAACAGCCTGGGAGAAAAGCCCTTGCCCAGGGAGCTCAACAGGGTCAGTGGCACAGATCTGCTGAGAAAACCTGCAGCAGGACTCCGAGATCAGGAGGACACAGAGACCAACAGGACTCAGAGCTCAGCAGGACTCAGAGATCAACAGGACTCTGAGATCCTCAGGACTCCCTGGGCTGCCTGAGTGTTGAGCAGACCCAAAGGAGTGAGGGGTTTAACCTCTTCCCCTCGAGGGCTGAGGAGCCCAGGCAGGAGAGGCTGCACATTGTGGTGCCACCGCGTCAGGAGTGGGCTCGCTCTGGTCTTTAGTTCTAGAGCAACAGCTGAGAGCTCCCTGAAAAGCTTCTGGAAGAGCTTCTCCTTAAGGCAACACCACCTGGGGTGGTTTTTTTCTCCCCTGATTTTATTTTTCAGAGCAGCCTCTGCACTTCCCGGTTCCTTCCGGCCCAGGAAGCCGAACACTGTGACTAACACTGCACTTGTTGTTCCTGCCCAGAAGCAAATCCTCCTGTAGATCCTGGGGGGGGAATTGGCTTTTCAGTCTGTGATACAGAGCTGGAGATTTCTCAGTGTGCCACTGTCCCCCTTTTCCCCTTTCAAGAACCAAAAGCAACTAATACATCCTGGCCTGGGAGCTTTAAACTGAGGGAAGCAGTAAGAGACCAGTCAAGTTTTGCAGAGCACTTGCTTGTGTGGGTGTCTTTTAATGGACTGTAGCAACTACGAGAACAAAATATTCATCTTTTTTCCAGGATGCTTTGGTTTTTTTTTAAAGGAAAGGAGTTTTCTGATTACTCCGAGATTTCAGTCACTCAGCTAAGCTCCCATGGGGGGAATAGATGATCTGTTCTGCCCTGAAATATCTAACGTTTTGGCCCCTTTGCTTTAGATTTCTGTCTGTGTGCTTGGGGCTGCAGTAATTAGACTTGGAAGTATTGGCCAGGAACTGGGTCAAGTACATGTTTTGAATGTATTCCAGTCAGGCCAATCTCTTACTCTCCACAAGAGAACAGTGGGAAGACTTTGTCAGGTCAGGTTTTCCAAAATTCACCAGAATTAATTCCAAAATCATAACATAATTAGGACAAACCCAAGAAAAGTGTTTGGAAGAAAAGTCAGCCTTGACATTGGCAGGTGATTCCAAGAGGATTTGTTCACAGTTACATTTATCCCTGCTCTGCAAAACTTCTCTTTAAACTTTTCCAAAGTAAATAAACTCTGATCCTTGGGGCTGAGAAGCAGCTTAACAAGTATCAGTTTCCTGTTGCCCACTGTTCGCTCAGCCCAAAATCCATTAAAACATGGGACTGAACCCTCCAGAGGTATTTAAAAGCCAGTTTGTCCCATTGGTCATGAGGAATTGGGGCCCTGTCACTTTGTGGCTGAACATCCGGGGGTCTCCACCTGCCATGAACAATTCAGCTCATCCAATTAGAGAGTCCAGTTTTTAAATTATTATTTTTTCTATAAGCCATCAGACCATGTGATGACACGCTCTGCAGATCCTAGCTTCCCTTCCCTTCCCTTCCCTTCCCTTCCCTTCCCTTCCCTTCTCTTCCCTTCCCAAACCTTCCCTTCCCAAACCTTCCCTTCCCAAACCTTCCCTTCCCAAACCTTCCCTTCCCAAACCTTCCCTAACCTTCCCTTCCCAAACCTTCCCAAACCTTCCCAAACCTTCTCAAACCTTCCGAAACCTTCCCTTTCCAAACCTTACCTTCCCTTTCCAAACCTTCCCTTCCCTTCCCAAACCTTCCCAAACCTTCCCTTCCCTTCCCAAACCTTCCCTTCCCAAACCTTCCCTTCCCAAACCTTCTCAAACCTTCCCTTCCCAAACCTTCCCTTCCCAAACCTTCCCAAACCTTCCCTTCCCAAACCTTCCCAAACCTTCCCAAACCTTCCCAAACCTTCCCAAACCTTCCCAAACCTTCCCTTCCCAAACCTTCTCAAACCTTCCCTAACCTTCCCAAACCTTCCCAAACCTTCCCAAACCTTCCCTTCCCAAACCTTCCCAAACCTTCCCAAACCTTCCCAAACCTTCCCAAACCTTCCCTTCCCAAACCTTCCCAAACCTTCCCAAACCTTCCCTTCCCAAACCTTCCCTTCCCAAACCTTCTCTTCCTTCCCAAGCCTTCCCAAGTCTTCCCTTCCCAAGCCTTCCCAAACCTTCCCTTCCCAAACCTCTCCTCCCCTCCCCAAACCTCCCCAGACCTTCCCTTCCCAGGGAATTCTGGCCCTGCTGGAGCTGGGGAGGGATGGGGTCGGACCCGGAGGAGGGCAGGGAAGTGGCTCCCCCTGCTCAGGGCTCCGTGGGTCAGGGTTGGGGTGCCCTGGCCGGGCCGGGGGTTGTTCCCGTGCCATTCCCATTCCCGTTCTCATTCCCATTCCCTGGCGGTGCCAGCAGCACAGCACGAGGGGCAGGGAGCGGAGGGCTCGGAATCCCAGGAATCCGCCCCTTTCCCGGGGGGGCTCAGCTGTTCCTGGCGGAGGCTTTTGTGAGGCTCGTTAAGCGGAGCCGTTCGTGTGTCCCAGAGCAACCAGGGCTGGAAACGACACGAAAGTGCTTTTAGGGGAGCGCAGCGGTCGGGTGAGCGCTGAGCCAGCGCTGCATTAACATCCCTCTCTCTCTGCGCAGGGATGACTTGCCAGGCTCGCAGCTCCTACATGGACACCGAGGTGCTGTGGGGACACCGCTTCACCCCCGTGCTCACCCTGGAGAAGGACTTTTACGAGGTGGACTATAACAGCTTCCACAGCACCTACGAGACCAACACCCCCGTGTGCTGTGCCAAGGAACTGGCCGAGTCCCGCCGGGAAGGGCAGCTCCTGGGCCACCTCTGCGGTGCCACCCTGCTCAGCGGGGGCAGGGAGGCAGAGACAGCCCGGGAGGAGGAGGAGGAGGAGGAGGAGGAGGAAGGCAGGGAGCCGGCAGGATTGGATGGAGCCAATGGCACAGCAGGAGAGATGCCCGTATAACACCGACCCACCCACACCCACTGGGAGACTGGTGTGGAGAGCCGGGAGCTGACCGGGAGCCAGACCGGGACTGGTGTCCGAGCTCTGCAGTGCCTCGGTTCCCTCCCTTTCCTCTGTACAGCGAGGCTTTGCTCTCCCCTGCAAAGCTCTCTGATCCCTGTGGACGAGGCTCACTCCATCTCACCGCCGGTAAAACTGAAATTCCTACCACTGGTTGTTTCAAAAGGTGTTTGTTGGACATTCAGAACTCTTCTCCTTCCCGAGGGGGTTCAAAAAGTCCAGAATGGCCCATCTCAGTATGAAGAATGTGATTTCATACCTTCACTTAATTTGTGAGTCAATGTATTGTAGACATTGTTACAGCTAAATTAAAAAAAAAAAAAAAAGGAAAAAAAAGTCTTCTTGTATATAGTGAAGTATTTTGCCTTCATGAATTTTACAGATAGATTTCAGTGTTTTCCTCCAGGATCACAGGCATTGTGATTTATTTGCTGCAAAATCTGATATGAACGGGGCAGCTTTCCCTGCAAACCTTTAGCATATTTTATCCAACATTTTGTCTTTTTGTCTTCTCCAACTGAAGTGCTTTGTGTCATCTCTTCATGGAATCTCTGACACCTTTCACAGGCTGCCCATGATCTGAGTAAATTTAGATCTTGCCCCAGTGAAGGTTTTTTTCTGGCCTGGATGTTCCAGTTTCAGTTCCAAGTGATGATTTCAAACAAAGGAAGTAGCTATCTGGGACTTGAAATGTTTTGGACTTTCAGAGTCCCTGGAGTAGTTCAGAAAATTCTTTGCTCTACTGCAAAGTATGTATTTAAAATAAAGGTTGAGATGCTGATGTTCCTGTAATGGGAACACACACTGACACAACTGAAGCCACCAGTTTTGATCTTTAGAAGGGGCAGAGAACCAGATTTCCCAAAGAGGCTTGTCCTGTCCAGAAAAGGAATGAGGAAAAATAGTCTGTGAGATGAAAGATTTCCACAAATTCCAACAACACAGGAATAAACTGGCCTCGTTGGGGAAAATCTTATCTCTCAAACTTTGGTGGAAAAAATAAGACACCTGCAGAACTACTTCTTTATTAAATGGAATGAAGAATATATAATATGGAAGAGTTATTTTCCATATAGGAGTGGACTGTGAAATAAATGTGCATTGTAGTAGGGATGGACTGACCTGCACACTCGGGACCTGAAATATGGTTTTACCTCTTTATATTAATACAAAAACAAGATAAACTGGAAATATGTCTTATTGACATGGAAACAAAGGGGAGAATATTATCTATAGGGACCAGGGATACTTTAGAGATGGATTGTTAGAATGTAGATAAAAGAGAAATTTGAATTTTGTTCTTTTTTTCTGAGGAGGTGACAGAATGAACACGACATGATTCTGTTGTACTTAATCCCATGTTAAGAACCAGCAGCCAGTTTGGCCTCCAGGATACAGGAATTACCACTGTGTTACACAGGAACTTTTCAAGTGAAGTAACTTCATCTGAAACACTAGTCAGTTCTAGAAAGCATCTTGCAGACTGGGAGAGAACAGTGTTTTTCCAAAGATCTCATCTTAGTTTTTCTGCTCAGCTTCCTCTTTTTCCATCCTAAGCCTCAGAGGAACAGGGGGCAAAAAACAGGGAGAAAAATCAGATTCTTAGAAGGGTTTGTTCTTTTTCTGATCCCTTCTCTTCTCCCCCTACCTCTGCAAGATAATTATGTGTCAAAACCACTTTTCAGAATTTTTTCACTCCGTAGCTGCAGTGAACTAACGGAGGAGATGGGAGTGGAAAGTAAAACTGCAAAGGATGTGTGCAAGGCAGAGGCAGTTTGAGCTCTCAGAGGGATGTTATGTAAGCCCTGCCCAACGAGCTGCCTTGTCCAGCTCAGTTGAACAGGGTTTGATGGGTCCCTCCTGGGAGAGCCTGCGAAGGGCCCTGGATTCCCTGCACACCTTCCCTTTCCTGGCTGGAACCAGAGAGAAGGAACCACCTCCAAACATCCAAACCCCTCTTTCCTCTGCTCATTGCCCTCGAGACTTCATCACACAAAACTGCTCCTTCCTGGCACTGTCAGCTCTGGGAATTCACAGCCCTGCACAACGGGAATTCTGGCTGTGCCACATCGGACACTGCTGGCTGGAGAATTGCTGAGGGCTGGGCTGGGGAGCAGGGTGAAAATGCATCCCAGTGCAGGGGATGGGAGACAAGGAAGGTGTTTCTCCCCTCTCAAACAAAGCCCTGGAGCAGCTCTGTGATCTGATGGCTTCATGGCCTCGTTCTGTGCTTGGAATCTGCAAATCTGGCCAAGTTGAATCAGTGCTTCCAACAGTGCCCGTGGGAGCAGCAGCCACAGAACTTCCCTGGGTCTCTACAATTGGAGACACAGCTCATTCCTCAATGAGCTGGGCAGATCTGGAGGAGGGTGTCCCCCAGAGCTGGGTGCACCCCATGTTTTGTATATTTTTTAAACCATATTTTCAAGTTGTGCAGCCTGGCCATGAGTGTTTTGGGTTTGGTGACACAAAGCATGGCAGGCAGGCTCCAGGGTTGTCCTTCTACTGAAATCTATCCCAAAGAGAGATTTAGGGGGCATACTGAACTTTTCTGAAAGGAAGGGATAGCACCTCTTCCAGAATTGTCATCTCTGGAAATTATATCACTTTATTATATCAGTTTCCCCACTGTTCCACAGGGACAATAAACCACAGGAATAAAAACATAATAGACCCACTCTCTGTTTTAATGAACATTTAAATACAAGTCTGCATCTCTTATGTGAGTTTAAATAGCTCACATAGATATGTCCACCCACATAAATATCCAATATAAACTAGACACTCATCAGTGTACTTTAAAAAAATATTAACTAATACTCCACAAGAAACATTTATAACCTGTAAACACACTATTCATGCACAAATAGCCATTCACATTTCCATAATGCACCCAGTAAACAAGCTAAAAATACATATTCAAAAGACTGAATAATTACATCTGCTTTATGAATGTATCACTGATAAGCCAAATTCACAACAGAATCCATCCACAACTTCTGTAGGAGCCACTTATGCATTTGTACAGAACAGCAGCTCTCAGAGCTGCCTCTGTTGTGTGTGTACACAGAATATACTCCCAAACACAAACATTCCTGCCTGAATCCTGCATTTTAACACACTCCCTGAGGGCTTTATTATTCCTCACGAGTCCAGGTGCCTCCACATACATATAAATTGTCTTCCCAACAGGCAGAACTACACGTTGAGATGATTTCCCAACAGCCCAGAGCTAAACCCTGCCTGGCACACACAGCACATGTGTCAGAGTCGGGGCTGGAGGCAGAATGGGATCCCAGGTGTGTTTGTGTCCTGCAGGCATTAATGAGAGGTGTGGAGCAACCAAAAGCTGCATTTCTGGTGCTTTATTTTCCTCCCTGTGGCAGGAGCTGGAAACACTTCTGTAGCAGGAGAGCTGATGAGCAGGCTCTGCTCTCAGCAAGGCTTTGTGTTCTCCTTGCTTTCATGGAGGGCTTGGGAATGCAGTGGGAGGGATCCCTGCACACCCACTGAGTTTATTCCATCCTTTGCTTTCCCAGGCCCAGCCTTTGAGCTGTTCTGGTCTTGGGCAGTGCCACTGGTGCTCCTGGATGGCCAAGCCGACCCGTGTGCTTTGTGTGCTTTTTTCTCCTGGATGAGTTTTCATATTTATGCTTATTTAGACTCCTTATTTTGACTAAAGGATATTTCTTAAGCTGATCTGAAGATATCAATGCTCTCAGGCACATGGTGTGACTTTTAGAGTGTCCTGTGCAGGGCTGAGGGTTGGACTCCGTGATCCTTCTGGGCCCCTTCCAACTCAGCATATTCTGGGATTCTGTGGTATCATGAAAAAATCCGGCCCTTCCTTGGCAGTTGGTTCCAGTGGTTAATCAAAGTGGCTGTTTGCACATTTACTCCTCATTTTATTTTGCCTGGAATTAACTTTCACTCATTGCGAGACTCGTCACTCATTTTAGGCTTAAATTTACTGCCTCATTGTTTTGTCTCTCTCGTTATTACAAATATATTTCCATGAGAAAGAGCAGATCATGAAGCTGAGAGAAGAGGGAATGTTATTTATGCTTAAGTAATTAATACCCCATGATAAGCTCTGCTTGTTGCCAGCCATATCTGCTGCAATATATGAGGGGCAGGTTGCCAGGATGTGTTAAGCAGCAGTTTGGCAGATGATGGAGAAGATGCTTAATTAAGGTACGGGGAAACCAGACAAGCTTTGAGTCCATGCAGAAAAGGGTTTCCATTTCGAGGCTGGTGGAACAGTGATTAACTACTGAAAGTCTGCTTTGAGTGACACTTCATATCCAGGGGTGCCTGGTCATCTAGAAGGCTGTGAGAAGCAGCAGAACTTACTGCTGGCATTTTATTTCGTGAAGAAGTCAAGGCCATATTCTGATTTCATTTTGGGTGGTCATTCTCTCTCAGGGAAATGTGGAGATGCTTTAGGGAATGGAGGGGAAAGTTGCATTTTCAGATGCTCTTGTGCATAAGAAAACGCACACAAAGGCTCTGCTGAACAACTGGGGCTGGTGAATCCCTTCAGCTAAAAAATAAATCCTGATTCTGCAGCTTTGATGGAGGAAGTTTGTTATTTGCCTTGCAGGACTGTTGAGTTGTCCTGCTTAAGGTAGAACCAGGTAGAACAAACATGCAACTACTTTCCCAGGAAGCATGAAATCTAAAGTTCCACTGAAATCTATATTTCATGTGCTGATCTGCAATTGCTGAATGCAATTCTAGAGCTACTTCAGTTTAACAAGCATTGAATGTCACTGTACAAGCAAGTAGAGGATCCATCTCAGTGGGCTGATCTGAATGAGGGAAAAAAACCAACAGCCTGGTTTAATTAACTCCAGTAAAACCAGGAGTAACTCCTCAGAATCAATTCTATATTTTGGTTGGATTAGTGAGATCAGAACCAGGTCATGAAGTGTATTCACAAAGTATTTGCCTCCTAGTCCCTCTCTGAGTAGGACAGAGGAGGAACTCAGTGCCCTCTCTGTACCTGGGTATACAAAGGAGCTCAGCAGTGATATTGCTGCTCCCTGGGTATCTCTTCAATCCCAAAAGAATAAGAATGGCTTTGTGCTGTTTGCTGCAGTGCCACTATCCCTGATGCAGAGGGGGGCAGGTGTAGCACTGCACAGCAAAAAGCTGAGCCTTTAATTTAACACTCAAATACTGTAAATAACAACAAGGAGGGGAAGTGCCTTGAGGCATCTGAACAGGGGGGTTCTGCCCAAGGGGATGACAAGGGGGATGGTTGTCCAAGGGGATGACTGGTCTATCCCAAGCAGTAAAGGGGCACAGGGAGGTGGTTCCATCTCATGAGGCTCCATCCTTACCCAGTGCATGTGGAGGGGCTGTTGGATTTAACTGAGTCTCATTTCATACCAAATAGGCCAAGTTATTTAAGGAAGGGTGATTCAAAATTGAAACAACTCCATCCTTTCTAGCCTCATCTTGTAATTGAAATATTCATAAAGCTCCTCATTCAGCATAAGACCCCTGCAGGAGTATTTTAAGGATTTCATGCCTTTTGCAGTTACAATGTGCAAATTCAGCAACACCAGCCTGCATTTTAGGAGTGCAAATGCATCATGTT